>NW_019154108.1:8925225-8937758 GCF_002288905.1 Enhydra lutris kenyoni | reverse complement strand
AGCCAACCCCCCCAAGTATAATCTCCAAACATAGTATCTAGCCAATCTCCCCAAGTATAATCTCCAAACACAGTATCTAGCCAATCCCCCCCAAGTATAATCTCCAAACACAGTATCTAGCCAACCCCCCCCCAAGTTTAATCTCCAAACATAGTATCTAGCCAACCCCCCCCCCAAGTATAATCTCCAAACATAGTATCTAGCCATTTGTGTCCTGCATCTTTCACTTAGCATATTACTTTAAAAACTCATCAAAATTGTTGCATCTATCAGTAGCTTGTTTCTTTTTATGGATTTGCTCCATTACGTGGTGGTATCAGAATAGGCTTATACAGTCACTAGGAGATAGGCATTTGGGTTCTTTGCAGTTTGGGCTATTATGAAAAAAAACTTGTGAATATTCCAGTACAAAACTTTGAATGGACATACGTTTTTAGTTATCTTGGGTAGATATCTAGGAATGTGATTTTTGGGTCATTTGGTATGTTCAACTTCCTTAGAAACTTTTTGCGTTTCTAGGATATTATTTAACATCATCACCATGCTTGTCATGGTTAGTCTTTATACTTTATACTTTACCCATTTTGGTGGGCATGTAGTGTTATCTTGTAGTTTTAATTTGAACTTCCTGAACAACTAATGATATTAAGCATCTTTCTGTGTTGATTTGCTGTTTGGATATCTTCTTTTGTTAGGTTTTCTTAAAAGTGTCCTTTGAAGGACAACTCCCTTAAAGTAGATGAAATATTTCATCAGGTTTTGTGTGTGTGTGTGTGTGTGTGTGTGTGCATTTTGTGTTTAATTTAAAACCTCTTTTCCTCACCCAAGTTTCAGATTTTTCTCCCATGTTTTCTTCTAAAAGGGTGAATAGTTTCAGTACTTACATTTAGGTCTATGATCCATTTCAAGTTAATCTTTGTATATGGTGCTATATGAGTCAAAATTCTTCTTCTTCTTCTTTTTTTTTTTTTTTTTTTGCTTTTGGATGTCTAATTGTTCCAGCATATTTGTTGGAAATACAGTCTGTTTCCCATTAAATTAC
This sequence comes from Enhydra lutris kenyoni, assembly GCF_002288905.1. Classification (NCBI taxonomy): domain Eukaryota; kingdom Metazoa; phylum Chordata; class Mammalia; order Carnivora; family Mustelidae; genus Enhydra; species Enhydra lutris. The sequence continues at coordinate 8,936,716 of NW_019154108.1, read as the reverse complement.
CCTGACACTTCCGTCAAAAATCAGTTGACCATATACATGTGGGTGGATATCTGAACCCTCTCTTTTGTTGCGTTAATCTGCTTCTGTCCATTCTTATGCCTGCCACACTGTCTTCAACATTTACATTAGAGTAAGTGTTAAAATTGGGCGTTTGGGTCTTCCACTTTTGCTCTTCTTTTTTAAAAAAAATTGTTTTCACAACCTTATTTCCTTAGTATTTCCATATAAATTATAGAATAAGCTTATTGATTTGTACATAAAGATCTCCTGCATTTCAGCTGGGCTTGTCTTAAATCTGTTGATCAATTTAGAGAGAATTGACATATTAACAATAATGTGTTCTGATCCATGAGCATGGTATATCTTTCTGATTATTTAGATTTTCTCTAATTTTTTCAACAATACTTTGTAGTTTTTAGGGTACAGGTCTTGAACATTTTTTGCTAAATTTATCCTGAACTATTTTATGTTTTTGATGTTATTTTAAGTGATTGGTCTTTCCATTTTGAATTGTTGGTTGATAATATATAGAAATGCAATTAATACTTATTACCCTTGAATCTTACATTCTTGCTAAAATTTTTTTTTGTAAATGTGTTGAGATTCTCTGTATAGATGATCATATCAGGTGAGGACAGACACAATTTTACTTCTTTCTAATCTCATGCATTTTTGTTTCTTCTTTATTCTGCTAATATTTGAATTTTGTTGTTTGATTTTTTTAAATGTTAAACCAATTTTGCCTTTCTTAAATAAACCAAGTTGGTTATGAGATATTACCCTCTCGATGTGTTCTTGAATCCATTTTGCTAAAATTTTATTAAGAATTTTAAATATTTGTTTCTTTGTAATAGTCTTTAGGTCCCTCCTCTTCCCTACCCCAAGTAATGTCTCTGGGTTTGAACTCAGGGTAATGTTTGCCTCTTGAAATGAGTTGGGAAGCACTGCTTCCTCTTCTGTTTTCTGGTAGATTTCACCAGTGAAATTTTTGGACCAAGAGTTTTCTTTGTAGGAAGGTTTTTACAATGAACTGGAAAAAAATAATTAATTAAATTTAAAAATGTGTGTATATATATATATATATATATATATATATATATATATATATACACCCATGCCTTTTTTTTTTTTTCTTGAGTAAGCTTTGGTAGTTTATGTGTTTCCAAGAATTTGTTCATTTCATCTAAAATTTTAAGTGTATTTGCTTAATATTGTTAATAATCTCTTGTTATTGCATTAGTGTCTGTAGGGAGCAGTGGTTAACATCTCTCTTTTACTATTGCAATTTGTGTCTTCTCTCTTTTTATTTCTGATCATTCCTCCTAAAGGTTAATAATTTTTATGGATATTCTCAGTGTTAGGTTCTGTTGTTTTTCTTCTAGTATTTTGGAGTTGCCTATTTCATTGGATTTTACTCTTACCTTTATTATTTCCTTTCTTTTGGTGACTTTGGATTTAATTTGCTTTTCTTACCCTTGCTTCATAATGTGGAAACTTAAAGCATTTATTTAAACCTTTTTTTTCCTTTTCTAATACAAGTATTTAATATATAAACTTCCCTATAGGAACCAATTTTTTGTTGTATTTACATATGAATATAGCATATTTTAATGTTATGTATGTTTTTACATTTTTTTATATCTGTTGTATGTATTCTTTTCCCAAATTTACTGATTTCTCATGTCCTTTTTTTTTTTTTTTACCAATGGACTATTTAAAGATGTGTGTTTTCCAAATAAGGTTTGTTTATCTTTCAGAAATGTCTACTCAGTGTTGACTGGGTTCTGGTCTTAGGGTGCACTGGGGTGAATAAACAGTCATATTAGAAAATAAACCCAATAAATATCATAATCGTGAACAGAATACTATAGTATGAGAGAGAAAAAAATGGAGAACCTACTTACTCTAAATTGGGTTACCTGTTTGAGGACGTAGTGCTTAATTTGAGACTTAGTAGCAAAAGTATGGGGAAGCGGCTACAGGCTCAGAGGCCCTGGAGAGAGACCATTTGTAGCTCCCAGCTCTCGGCACACTGATCCCTCACCAGACATGGGTTGCATTCCTATTTTCGTCTACGCTAATAAGTTCTTTCTCTTACGCAGTTCATATTATGCTCTTAAGGAGAATTACAGACATTTCTATTTATTTATTTGTTTATTTTTATTATTTCTTATGTTCAGTTCTTTTTTTTTTTTTTTAAAGATTTTATTTATTTATTTATTTGACAGAGAGATCACAAGCAGGCAGAGAGAGAGGAGGAAGCAGGCTCCCCTAGAGAGCAGAGAGCCCGATGCGGGGCTCGATCCCAGGACTCTGAGATCATGACCTGAGCCGAAGGCAGCGGCTTAACCCACTGAGCCACCCAGGCACCCCTGTTCAGTTCTTCTTAATGGAATAATTTATACATTTATCATCTCAAATTAATAGAAATTGTAGTTTTAGTATGATAAATAGATGATAGGCCTTAGAGACAGACAACCTCTGTTTGAATCTCAGCTTTACCACTGAATAGCTATGTGATGCTGGGCAAATTTTATAACATCTCCAAGCCTTAGTTTTCTCGTTTCTGTGATGCAGATAGTAATTCTATTTTATAAGGATGTTTTGCAGATTATGCCCGTAAGTCACTTGGTACAGTGCCCAACAAGTAGCAGTACACAAAAATGGTTCCTGTTGTGGTGTGCCTGGGGGGCTCAGTCAGTTAAGCATTGACTTTTGGTTTCCACTGAGGTCATGATCTCAGGGTCCTGGGATGGAGCCCCACTGGGACTCTGCGCTCAGCGGGGCGTCTGTTTAGGATTCTCTCCCTCTACCCATCCTCCCCCAGCCCCACTCTCTCTCTCTTTCTCTCAAATAAATAAATAAATCTTTAAAACCTATTCTGCCTATTCTGATAGTAATGGGAATAATCACTTATGTTTAATCGCTTATTATATTTAATCATCTGTAATATGGAGATAACATTATGTAGCTTTTATGATTGCTGTTAGAATGTACTGTTCTTAATGCTCCAGAATGACAGTGTGTATTATTTTTCTTGTATTGGTATTGAATATAGCCCAGATATATCATATATATCCTAATAAATATAAATATTTTAAAACAATTACCTTGAGAAATTTTACCTTTTTAAAAGTATGTTTTATTTTCCAAATGAAGAATTATTTTAATTATAATAATGGATTGGAAATTTAAAATGATTAAGGGAAGATATTTTTTGTCTTTTCACGTCATTAAGTATTTCCAGGCTTTTAATCCCAGAAAATTTTAACTTGTCTTGCATTACTTTTTTAAAAAATTGCCTGTGTACAGGCTATGCTTTCAGAGAAATACTGGTCACCTAGTTGGTGATCTAGAATTCTTTTTACATTTTCAGACTTGTAGGAAGGGGCCAAGAAGCAGACGAATAGGGCTTGAGGCATTTAGCTGATAATTTATAGCTAACACAGTTTCAGCCTCCAGCAACTCTGACCTTAGATCTCTGTCAGTTTTTCTGTGGTATTCTAAAGGGTTAATTTGTAGTTCAAGAAATATATATTGAACTATATTATTAAACACGGCATTTTTATACTTACGTCTATATCATAATCATTTTCGAAAGAACCTTACTTAAAAATTAAATGCAAACATTGATTACTTTGCATTAATTTTCCGGTGTGAAATAAATGCAAACTGTGAGCTTAGCTTGTAAAAAGGATAAACATTTTCTGGGAGATAATTCAATGAAGACTTGCTTGTTAAATGTAAGAATACTTTCATTCGAGCCTATAAAATTAAGTATTCAAGTGTTTATTTCATGATGTATTTAATACTGTTCCAGTTGTGTAGTATTTGCTATGGACTGAATATTTGTGCCCCCTCACCACAAGACTCCAATGTTGAAGCCTGACCCCCAGTGTGATGGTACCAGGAGGGCAGGGTCTTTGGGAGGTGATGAGTCATGAGGATGGAGCCCTTGTGGGAGGGATTAGTCCCCTTAAAAGAGCGACCCCAAAGAGTTTACTCGCCCTTCCACCACATGGGGATACAGCAAAAAGACAGCCATTGGTGAACTAGGAGGGAAGCTCTCACCTGACACCCAGTCTGCCAGTGCCTTGATCTTGGACTTCCCAGAACTGTGAGGAGTAAAGTTCTATTGTGTATAAGCTGCCCCCAATCTTGGGTGTTTGTTATAGAGCAGCCTGAACAGACTAAGACACTGTCATTGATTAGTTTCTCTGTGGGGGAGCCAGAGGCATTCTTTTAATCTTAAGTCTTTTTACAAACCCAGGGGATGTGTTGATCCACACATGGTGCAGACATGTCTTGTTGCTTTAACTAATTATTGTCTTCAGAATATTCAGATTTCAAGCTCAGTGGATGTTGTGATAACAAATGTCATCATTGAAAATGAGCATATTTTGTTACTCTCTAGTTAACCTTTTTTTGTTTTCTACCATTACCAAGGAATGACTGAAAGTTGTACAAGTGGTATATACAAGAAGAAAAATGAGTTTAAAATCTTAGATTGCAGTGATAATTCTTAGGAAATTTTTAATTTCCAGATTTTTTTGCTTTTTGAAAAGTTACTTGCATTAAATACTAAACTTTTGCACAGTGAAGAAAACCATCAATTAAATGAAAGGCACTTTACTGAATGGAAGAAGATATTTGTAAATAATACATATGATCAGGCATTAATATCCAAAATATATTAAAAACTTATACAATTTAATATAAAAATACCCAACTCCATTAAAAAATGGGCAGAGTACTTGAATAGATGTTTTTCCAAAGACAACATGCAAGTGGCCATCAGACACATGAAAAAATGCTCAACATGACTCATCATCAGAAAATGCAACTCACAGTGACGATGGGATATCACTTCACACCCATTGGATTGGCTGTTAACAAAAACACAAAAAAATCATAAGTGTTGGCGACAATGTAGAGAGAAGGGAACCCTTGTATAGTGTTGTTGGGAATTCAAACTGGTGCAACCACCATGGGGAACAGTATGGAAGTTTCTCAAAAAATAAAAATAGAACTATCACATGATCTAGCAAATTCCACTTCTGGATATTTACTCAAAGAAAATGAAAACACTATTTTGAAAAGAGAAACGCATCTCTCCTCTCATTGCAGCATTGTTTATAATAGCCAGGATATTTGAGAAAGCAACCTAAGTGTCTACTGATAGATGAATGGATAAAGAAGATGTGATATATATTATATATTATATATATAATATTTAATATTATATATGTAATATTTAATATTATATATTATATTACATTTATATCATATTTAGGATATATGTTACTTTTATAACTATATATATGCGTATCTACACAACACTTGCATATACAATGGAATAGTACTCAGCCATAAAAAAGAACAAACTCGTGCCATTCACAACAACATGGATGGGCCAGGAGGGCATTGTGCTAAATGAAATGATTCAGACAGAGAAAGATAGATAAGCTATAGATTCTACTTCGATGTGGAATCTAAAAAACAAAGCAAGTGAACAAACAAAACAAACAGATTTATAAATACAGGAAATAAACTGTTGCTTACCAAAGGGAGGAGAGCAGGAAAAATAGATGAAGAGGACTAAGATACAAACTTTGTTATAAAATAAATAAATCATGGGGATGTGATGTACAGCATAGGGCATATATGGCATGTGGTGACAGATCATAGCTAGAATTATTGTGAGGATCATTTTACTCTATATAAAAATATTGAGTCACTATCACTATGACGTACTCCTGAAACTAGTAGGACTTTGTATGTCAATTACTCTTCGGTTAAAATAAAGAATATAACTTTTTCAAAATAGATAAGTGTGTTTTCAAAATAAACACGGGTTTCTTGATGAAATACAGACTTGTTTATTTAGTAGGTTAAGATAATCTATTCACATTAGTGTCTTCCTACAGTAGGACTAAGTACAACCAACCAAAAAACATGGAGTCTTTCCCTTAAAGGAACTTAAATTTCTTTTTTTTTTTGCAACCTTCTTTTTTTTTTTTTAATTTTATTTTTTATAAACATATAATATATTTTTATCCCCAGGGGTACAGGTCTGTGAATCGCCAGGTTTACACACTTCACAGCACTCATCATAGCACATACCCTCCCCAATGTCCATAATCCCAACCCCCCTCTCCCAACCCCCCTCCCCCCATCAACCCTCAATTTGTTTTGTGAGATTAAGAGTCACTTATGGTTTGTCTCCCTCCCAATCCCATCTTGTTTCATTTACTCTTCTCCTACCCCCTTAACCCCCCATGTTGCATCTCCTCTCCCTCATATCGGGGAGATCATATGATAGTTGTCTTTCTCCGACTGACTTATTTCGCTAAGCATGATACCCTCTAGTTCCATCCACGTCGTCGCAAATGGCAAGATTTCATTTCTTTTGATGGCTGCATAGTATTCCATTGTGTATATATACCACATCTTCTTTATCCATTCATCTGTTGATGGACATCTAGGTTCTTTCCGTAGTTTGGCTATTGTAGACATTGCTGCTATAAACATTCGGGTGCACGTGCCCCTTCGGATCACTACGTTTGTATCTTTAGGGTAAATACCCAGCAGTGCAATTGCTGGGTCATAGGGTAGTTCTATTTTCAACATTTTGAGGAACCTCCATGCTGTTTTCCAGAGTGGTTGCACCAGCTTGCATTCCCACCAACAGTGTAGGAGGGTTCCCCTTTCTCCGCATCCTCACCAGCATCTGTCATTTCCTGACTTGTTAATTTTAGCCATTCTGACTGGTGTGAGGTGGTATCTCATTGTGGTTTTGATTTGTATTTCCCTGATGCCGAGTGATGTGGAGCACTTTTTCATGTGTCTGTTGGCCATCTGGATGTCTTCTTTGCAGAAATGTCTGTTCATGTCCTCTGCCCATTTCTTGATTGGATTATTTGTTCTTTGGGTGTTGAGTTTGCTAAGTTCTTTATAGATTTTGGACACTAGCCCTTTATCTGATATGTCATTTGCAAATATCTTCTCCCATTCTGTCAGTTGTCTTTTGGTTTTGTTAACTGTTTCCTTTGCTGTGCAAAAGCTTTTGATCTTGATAAAATCCCAATAGTTCATTTTTGCCCTTGCTTCCCTTGCCTTTGGCGATGTTCCTAGGAAGATGTTGCTGCGGCTGAGGTCGAAGAGGTTGCTGCCTGTGTTCTCCTCAAGGATTTTGATGGATTCCTTTCTCACATTGAGGTCCTTCATCCATTTTGAGTCTATTTTCGTGTGTGGTGTAAGGAAATGATCCAATTTCATTTTTCTGCATGTGGCTGTCCAATTTTCCCAACACCATTTATTGAAGAGGCTGTCTTTTTTCCATTGGACATTCTTTCCTGCTTTGTCGAAGATTAGTTGACCATAGAGTTGAGGGTCTATTTCTGGGCTCTCTATTCTGTTCCATTGATCTATGTGTCTGTTTTTGTGCCAGTACCATGCTGTCTTGATGATGACAGCTTTGTAATAGAGCTTGAAGTCCGGAATTGTGATGCCACCAACTTTGGCTTTCTTTTTCAATGTTGCTTTGGCTATTCAAGGTCTTTTCTGGTTCCATATAAATTTTAGGATTATTTGTTCCATTTCTTTGAAAAAAATGGATAGTACTTTGATAGGAATTGCATTAAATGTGTAGATTGCTTTAGGTAGCATAGACATTTTCACAATATTTATTCTTCCAATCCAGGAGCATGGAACATTTTTCCATTTCTTTGTGTCTTCCTCAATTTCTTTCATGAGTACTTTATAGTTTTCTGTGTATAGATTCTTAGTCTCTTTGGTTAGGTTTATTCCTAGGTATCTTATAGTTTTGGGTGCAATTGTAAATGGGATGGACTCCTTAATTTCTCTTTCTTCTGTCTTGTTGTTGGTGTAGAGAAATGCAACTGATTTCTGTGCATTGATTTTATATCCTGACACTTTACTGAATTCCTGTACAAGTTCTAGCAGTTTTGGAGTGGAGTCTTTTGGGTGTTCCACATATAGTATCATATCATCTGCGAAGAGTGATAGTTTGACTTCTTCTTTGCCAATTTGGATGCCTTTAATTTCCTTTTTTTGTCTGATTGCTGAGACTAGGACTTCTAGTACTATGTTGAATAGCAGTGGTGATAACGGACATCCCTGCCATGTTCCTGACCTTAGCGGAAAAGCTTTCAGTTTTTCTCCATTGAGAATGATATTTGCGGTGGGTTTTTCATAGATGGCTTTGATAATATTGAGGTATGTGCCCTCTATCCCTACACTTTGAAGAGTTTTGATCAGGAAGGGATGCTGTACTTTGTCAAATGCTTTTTCAGCATCTATGGAGAGTATCATATGGTTCTTGTTCTTTCTTTTATTAATGTGTTGTATCACATTGATTGATTTGCGGATGTTGAACCAAACTTGGAGCCCTGGAATAAATCCCACTTGGTCATGGTGAATAATCCTTTTAATGTACTGTTGAATCCTATTGGCAAGTATTTTGGCGAGAATTTTTGCATCTGTGTTCATCAAGGATATTGGTCTGTAGTTCTCTTTTTTGATGGGATCCTTGTCTGGTTTTGGGATCAAGGTGATGCTGGCCTCATAAAATGAGTTTGGAAGTTTTCCTTCCATTTCTATTTTTTGGAACAGTTTCAGGAGAATAGGAATTAGTTCTTCTTTAAATGTTTGGTAGAATTCCCCCGGGAAGCCATCTGGCCCTGGGCTTTTGTTTGTTTGGAGAGTTTTGATGACTGTTTCAATCTCCTTACTGGTTATGGGTCTGTTCAGGCTTTCTATTTCTTCCTGGTTCAGTTGTGGTAGTTTATATGTCTCTAGGAATGCATCCATTTCTTCTAGATTGTCAAATTTGTTGGCGTAGAGTTGCTCATAGTATGTTCTTATAATTGTCTGTATTTCTTTGGTGTTAGTTGTGATCTCTCCTCTTTCATTCATGATTTTATTTATTTGGGTCCTTTCTCTTTTCTTTTTGATAAGTCTGGCCAGGGGTTTATCGATCTTATTAATTCTTTCAAAGAACCAGCTCCTAGTTTCGTTGATTTGTTCTATTGTTTTTTTGGTTTCTATTTCATTGATTTCTGCTCTGATCTTTATGATTTCTCTTCTCTTGCTGGGTTTAGGCTTTCTTTCTTGTTCTTTCTCCAGCTCTTTTAGGTGTAGGGTTAGGTTGTATACATGAGACCTTTCTTGTTTCTTGAGAAAGGCTTGTACCGCTATATATTTTCCTCTCAGGACTGCCTTTGTTGTGTCCCACAGATTCTGAACCATTGTGTTTTCATTCTCATTTGTTTCCATGAATTTTTTCAATTCTTCTTTAATTTCCTGGTTGACCCATTCATTCTTTAGAAGGATGCTGTTTAGTCTCCATGTATTTGGGTTCTTTCCAAATTTCCTCTTGTGATTGAGTTCTAGCTTCAGAGCATTGTGGTCTGAAAATATGCAGGGAATGATTCCAATCTTTTGATAACGGTTGAGACCTGATTTAGGACCGAGAATATGATCTATTCTGGAGAATGTTCCATGTGCACTAGAGAAGAATGTGTATTCTGTTGCTTTGGGATGAAATGTTCTGAATATATCTGTGATGTCCATCTGGTCCAGTGTGTCATTTAAGGCCTTTATTTCCTTGTTGATCTTTTGCTTGGATGATCTGTTCATTTCAGTGAGGGGAGTGTTAAAGTCCCCTACTATTATTGTATTATTGTTGATGTGTTTCTTTGATTTTGTTATTAATTGGTTTATATAGTTGGCTGCTCCCACTTTAGGGGCATAGATATTTAAAATTGTTAGATCTTCTTGTTGGACAGTTCCTTTGAGTATGATCTAGTGTCCTTCCTCATCTCTTATTATAGTCTTTGGCTTAAAATCTAATAGATCTGATATAAGGATTGCCACTCCTGCTTTCTTCTGATGTCCATTAGCATGGTAAATTCTTTTCCACCCCCTCACTTTAAATCTGGAGGTGTCTTCAGGTTTAAGATGAGTTTCTTGTAGGCAACATATAGATGGGTTTTGTTTTTTTATCCATTCTGATACCCTGTGTCTTTTGATTGGGGCATTTAGCCCATTAACATTCAGGGTAAGTATTGAGAGATATGAATTTAGTGCCATTGTATTGCCTGTAAGGTGACTGTTATTGTATATTGTCTCTGTTTCTTTCTGATCTACTACTTTTAGGGTCTCTCTTTGCTTAGAGGACCCCTTTCAATATTTCCTGTAGAGCTGGTTTGGTATTTGCAAATTCTTTCAGTTTTTGTTTGTCCTGGAAGCTTTTAATCTCTCCTTCTATTTTCAATGATAGCCTAGCTGGATATAGTATTCTTGGCTGCAAATTTTTCTCGTTTAGTACTCTGAATATATCATGCCAGCTCTTTCTGGCTTACCAGGTCTCTGTGGATAAGTCTGCTGCCAATCTAATATTTTTACCATTGTACGTTACAGACTTCTTTTCCCGGGCTGCTTTCAGGATCTTCTCTTTGTCACTAAGACTTGTAAATTTTACTATTAGGTGACGGGGTGTGGACCTATTCTTATTGATTTTGAGGGGGGTTCTCTGAACCTCCTGGATTTTGATGCTTGTTCCCTTTGCCATATTGGGGAAATTCTCTCCAATAATTCTCTCCAGTATACCTTCTGCTCCCCTCTCTGTTTCCTCTTCTTCTGGAATCCCAATCATTCTAATGTTGTTTCGTCTTTTTAAGATTTTTTTTTATTTATTTGACAGACAGATCACAAGTAGGCAGAAAGACAGGCAGAGAGAGACAGGAGGAGGAGGCAGGCTCCCTGCTGAGCAGAGAGCCCGATGCGGAACTCGATCCCAGGACCCTGAGATCATGACCTGAGCCGAAGGCAGAGGCTTTAACCACTGAGCCACCCAGGGACCCCTAATGTTGTTTTGTCTTATGGTGTCACTTATCTCTCGAATTCTCCCCTCATGGTCCAGTAGCTGTTTGTCCCTCTTTTGCTCAGCTTCTTTATTCTCTGTCATTTGGTCTTCTGTATCGCTAATTCTTTCTTCTGCCTCATTTATCCTAGCAGTGAGAGCCTCCATTTTTGATTGCACCTCATTAATAGCTTTTTTTATTTCAACTTGGTTAGATTTTAGTTCTTTTATTTCTCCAGAAAGGGCTTTTATATCTCCTGAGAGGTTTCTCTAATATCTTCCATGCCTTTTTCGAGCCCGGCTAGAACCTTGAGAATTGTCATTCTGAACTCTAGATCTGACATATTACCAATGTCTGTATTGATTAGGTCCCTAGCCTTTGGTACTGCCTCTTGTTCTTTTTTTTGTGGTGAATTTTTCCGCCTTGTCATTTTGTCCAGATAAGAGTAGATGAAGGAGCAAGTAAAATTCTAAAAGGGTAGCAACAACCCCAGGAAAATATGCTTTAGCCAAATCAGAAGAGATCCCAAATCGTGACGGGGAAGAAAGGGGATAAAAAGAGGTTCAGAAAGAAGAAATAAGAGAAAGAAAGAAAGAAAGAAAGAA
>NW_019154108.1:8832825-8925125 GCF_002288905.1 Enhydra lutris kenyoni | reverse complement strand
AGAAGAAAAATAAATTGAAAAAGAAAAAAAAAATTAACTGCAAGGCTTAAGACTCATGGGGAGAAAGCCATGAGTTCCGTGCTTTGCTTTCTCCTCCTTTGGAATTCCGCTGCTCTCCTTGGTATTGAACCTGCACTCCTTGGTAGGTGAACTCGGTCCTGGCTGGGTTTCTTGTTGATCTTCTGGGCGAGGGGCCTGTTGTAGTGATTCTCAAGCGTCTTTGCCCCGGGCGGAGTTGCACCGCCCTTACCAGGGGCCGGTCTGAGTAATCCGCTCGGGTTTGCTTTCGGGAGCTTTTGTTCCCTGAGCGCTCTCCGTAGAGTCCGGAGGGCGGGAATGAAGATGGCGGCCTCCCGGTGTCGGGCCCGGAGGAGCCGAGAGCCCGGGGCCCCACTCCTCAGTGCGCCCTCAGAGAACAGCGCCCAATTACTCCCGTCACCCTGCCTCCGGCCGCGCTCCGAGCTGACCGAGCCTGCGACCGGTTCAAGGTAACCCCGAGCTTAGAGCTCATTCCTCGGCTCTGTCTCTGTAGCCGGCTTCCCCGTTCTAATACCTGTAAGCTCTGCGACACTCAGACGCCCCCGATCCTTCTGTGACCCTGGGGACCTGAGGCCAAGCTGACCCCGCGTGGGCTTCACCCCGGTTAAGCCTCTGGAGCGATGTCCCTCAGCGGAACAGACTTTTAAAAGTCCCGATTTTGTGCTCCGTTGCTCCGCCGCTTGCCGGGAGCCGGCCCCTCCCCCCGCGGTCTATCTTCCCGTCGCTTTGGATTCACTTCTCCGCCCGTCCTACCTTTCAGAAAGTGGTTGATTTTCTGTTTCTAGAGTTGCTGTTCTTCTTCTCTTCGATCTCCCGTTGGATTTGTAGGTGTTTGCAATCTTTAGATAAGCTATCGAGCTGATCTCCCGCTACCTGAGGTAGTCTCAGCTGCTACTTCTCCGCCATCTTGACTCCTCCCAGGAACTTAAATTTCTAAAGATGCTTGAGTTGCAAATAACTCACTACTGTTTTTGAACAAAATGATATTCAGGTATTTTATATGATTTTATTTTGCTTCTAATGAAAATACTTTATCTTCAAAAGTGTAAGCCTTATTTTCCCTAAAAATAATTACTTGAAAAGTATTTTTGAATTTCCCTTCATTCTTGACATACTTACAAAAGCACATAACACGGAATACGAGGTCTGGTGGTGAGGATGCCAAGCTCTAGGTACTTGTGTAGTCTTTCTCTTTTCCTTGTGCCTTTGCCAAGAAAACCAAATTAATAGAGCATTAAATTTGTCACAAGGGTTAACAGTGCACATATGTGACAGCTTTGTAAGGTTTTCTCCTATTATAAATGTAACAACTGCACATTCATTGCAGAACATCAAAAAGCCAAAAAGTTATTTCAATTCAGTTGAAAAATTTATTGACTCCTTGTTGCTACAGGCTCGTTACTGTGCTGTGTACTTGATCTACGATGTGAATGAGACAGATGGTCTCTGTATTTAAGGAAATCTTAGTGTTTTGGGGAATTAATATTAAACAAATAATTACAAGTAATTTTCAAGGTATAAAACAGAAGATGAAAACCACTCTAAATATCACCATCTAGCAATAATTGCTGTTACCGCATTAATATATTTTCCTGTTTGTATACTGTACACATTTTATTCGGTGTTATAAAATACTCATTGTCTGGTAATTAATTATGTAGATACATGCTAAGTTATTAAATCCTGACCAAATTTTTGAACATTTAGATTGTTTCCATTACTTAATCAACTTGGCTTAGGTATAATCTACATATAATAAAATGTGCCCACTTTAAATAGAGGTGAATTTTTAAAAATTTTAAAATTCGTAATTTTTAAAAATTATGAAATATACGTGAATTTTGACAAACATATATGTGCTTGGAGTTCCCATTATAATAAAGATGTTGACCATTTCTATAGCCTCAAAAAGTTCTGCCATGTCATCTGTCACCCAATCCCCCAACCCACACCTGGCCCAAGGCAACCACTGACCTGCCTTCTAAAAGATTTCATTTACCTAAAGATTTCATTTACCATTTCTGAAATTTCTTTGAAATGGAATCATACAATATATGTTGTTCTATGTGTCTTTTTCTCAGCCCAGTATTTTTGTTGCATTTTTCCCAAGCTTGTTCCATTTCTGGCTGAGTAGGTGATGCACGCATGGCCGTAGGAAGGCTTGTTAATTTACCCTGCTCTTCGTGTACATTTGGATTAATTCCAGTTACTGCCTAATAATAAAGGGGATATGCACATTCATGAGCCAGTTTTCTTTTCTCTTGGGTATATACTGAGCAGTATCATCACCGAGTTTATAGTAAGCACATGTTTATGTTTTTAAAAAATTCCAACACTGTTTTCTAAAGTAGTGGTGTCATTTGACTTTTCCAGTATTGATGTCGTAGGAATTCTGTTGGTTCCACATTCTCACCAACACTTGGTGGGGTCAGTCTTTTTAATTTAGTTATTCTAGTCCGTATACAGAAATGTAGTTGTATAGTTTTAAGTTCCATTTCTGATGATTAATGATACTAAATATCTTTTCACACACTTCTTGGCTGTTCAAATACAGTTTTTGTGACCTGTCCCAGTATTTTGCCTATTTATTAATTGGTTTGTTTTCTTATTGTATTCTAAGAGTTATAAGTAGTTTGCCAAATATATCACAAATAATTTCTCCTGTACTGTACCCTGTTTTCTTGATATTTTTTGACAACAGTAGCTTTTAATTTTAAAGCCCCAGTTTATCAATTCTTCTGTTTTCTGGCTTTTATATTTTTGGTCTACTACCTAAGAACTCTTTGTCTACCCTAAGTCACAGATACTCTCTTTTAGAAACTTCTATAGTTGTACCTACAACATTTAGGTCTATGACCCATTTTAATTTGATTTTTATGTATACAGTAAGATAAGGATTGAGGTCCATTTTTTCCCCTTATGAATATCCTGTTTCTCCGGCATCTTTCGTTGGAGAGGCTGTACTCTGACTTTGACACCTTTGTCGAAAGTCGATGCCATATATTTGTTTCTGGACTCCCTGTTACATTCAATCAATTGATGTGTCTTTTCTTACACCAATACCATACTGACTTGATTATTACAGCTTTAAAGTATATCTTATCATCAGGAAGTGCACTGTTGTTTCTCAGGATTGTTGTGGCCCTTCAAGATCCTATGCATTACCGTATCAGTTTAATATCAGCTTCTTAATCTCTTCTTAATCTTTTCCGAAAAGCCTGCTGGGACTGTGATGGGATTGTTTTGAGCTTATAGATTAGTTTGGGGAGAACGGACCTGTCAGTAACCTTAGTGTTCTGATCCATGCACTCAGTGTATCTGTTTACTTACGTCTTCTCTAAGTTCTAGTAAAACGTTTTGTGAGGGGCGCCTGGGTGGCTCAGTGGGTTAAGCCTCTGCCTTCGGCTCAGGTCATGATCTCAGGGTCCTGGGATCGAGCCCCGCATTGGGTTCTCTGCTCAGCAGGGAGCCTGCTTCCCCCTCTCTCTCTGCCTGCCTCTCTGCCTACTTGTGATCTCTGTCTGTCAAATAAATAAATAAAATCTTTAAAAAAAAAAAAGTTTTGTGATTTTTCGTATATAGGTCTTGCATAACTTTTTTCAGTCTCTCCTTACATGTTTCTATTGTGTTTTCATTGCCAGTTGTTTGTTGCCAGCATATAAAACTACTGATTTTTAGTGTACTCCCGTTGTAGCCGATAGCCTTTTGAATCTCATAAGTTTTATAATTTCTTTTTGTAAATTTCTTTAGAATTTCTATGTAGACAGGCTTGCTGTCTGTGAATAAAGGCAGTTAACTTCTATTCCACTTAGTATGGCATTTATATATTTGTCTGTCTGTCTACGCCATATTTCACTTGACTAGGAACTCCTGCACACGCCCAATGAAAGAAGTGAACATTCTTGTTTCCAGTCTCAGGGGGAAAAGATTCAGTCCATCATTATTAAATGTGATGTTAGCTGTACATTTTTAGATGCCTTTTATCAGCTTGAGGAAGTTCTCTCCTGTTCCTGGTTTGTTAGGAGATTTTAGTATCAATGGCCATTGAGTTGTTTTAAAAGCTGCTTTTGCATCATTTGAGGTGATCGTATGGTCTTCCCTTTTATAGTCTGTTAATATGGCAGATTACGTTGGTTTCAAATGTTAATCCAGTCTTTCATTCTTGGGATTAACCATCACTAGTCATGATGTATTATTATCATTTGTTGGATATGATTTGGTCAAGTTTTGTTAAGTCTTTTTACATCTATGATTATGAGGAAATATCTATACCATTTCATGTAATGCCCTTGTCTAGTTTTATATTAAGGTAATACTAGCCTCATGTTATGTTTAAGATGTATTTCCTCCTGTTTTCTGCAAGTATTTGCATGAAATTGTTATTCCCTCTTTTTTAGGAGTTTAGTAGAATTCACTATCAAACTAGGGGGAAGAATTTTTTGAGTTGGCTCTTTTTTTTTTTTTTTAACATTTTTTTTTTTAAGATTTTATTTATTTATTTGACAGACAGAGATCAGAAGTAGGCAGAGAGGCAGGCAGAGAGAGAGAGAGAGGAGGAAGCAGGCTTCCGGCTGAGCAGAGAGCCAGATGCGGGGCTCAATCCCAGGACCCTGGGATCATGACCTGAGCTGAAGGCAGGGGCTTAACCCACTGAGCCACCCAGGCGCCCCGAGTTGGTTTTTAAATACAAACTCATATTTAACTTACCACATTTTTTAAAGATTTTAAAGGTTTATTTATTTAGAGACAGGGAGATAGTGGCCTGAGTGTGGAAAGGGGAGGAGGGAGAGAGAGAATTTCAAGCAGACTCCCCGCTGAGAGTGGTGGTGGACACAGGGTTCCATCTCATGACCCTGAGATTGTGACCTGAGCCGACAACAGGAGTCAGACACTCACCCATCGGAGCCACCCTGGCACTCCTAACTTGTCTCATTTTATATTCAAGGTAGGCTATACTGTCTTACGTACCCTAGGACCCTTTCACCAGCACACCTTCATTTTCCCCCTTCAAGGTTTTGTGCTGTTGTTAATACATTTTTACCTTTACGTGTACTATGAATGCCATAATGCGTTGTTTTTTTGGTTTTAGACCAGCACTGTCTTTTAAAGAGATTAAAAACATAAGAAAAGTCAACATATATTAGCCCACAAAGTTACGATTTGCAGTCTCTTTTTTACCTTGTGTAGACTCAGCTTTTCATCTGGTACCATTTTGCACCAGCCTGAAGCATTACCTTGAACATTTATAGTGCAGTGTTGCTGATGATTTCCCTAACCTTTTGCATGTCCCCAAAAGGCTTTATTTTGCCGTCATTTTTGGAAAGTTATTTTAGCTGTGTATAAAATTGTAGTTTGCCAGTTCTATATTTAATTACTACAAAGATGCCTCTCCTCTTTCTCTGGTTTGCACAGTTTCTGACAAGTCGTCTGCTCTCATTCTTTGTTCCATGTGCTCACCGAGTTCCCCCGTCCTGTTACACTTTCCTTTTAGCACTTGCTCTCAGCTATTTAATTATGATGTGCCTTGTAGGATTTTCTTCACATTTCTTTCTGTTGGGTTTTTTTTAAGCCTTTGTGAATTTGTAAGCTTATAGTTTTCATCAAATTTGAAAACTTTTTGGTTAAGTATTTTTTTTCTGTTCTTTCATTTCTTGTGTCCTATCCCAAGAGTGTACTTATGCATCTTTTAGCCTGCAGGATACTGTCCTACAGTTTATTAATGCTCGGTTCATCATTTCCATTATTGTTTTCCTGTCTTTAATTTTAGATATGTTTCCTGCGTCTTCAAGTCTGTTATCATTTTTTTTCCCCCTATGGTCTAGCAAGGTGATAATTCAATCCAGTTTTTCATTTTTCATCTAGGACATCTCAGACTTTATCTCTTAGGGTTTTATTTAATACTTTGTTTTTCTTATACTTCCCATTTATTTCCCTGTTATGCTTCTCTCTCTACCTTTTGAACCTTGAGACCATATCTTAATAGCTGCTTTATCACGGTATTCTTCTATTCTGTTGTCTGTGTCACTTTCTGAGTCTGTTTCTGTTCATTGATTTTTCTCCAGTAATGGGTTATAATTTCCTTGTTCTTCTCAGGTTGGTCTGACTCATAAGAAGTGATCTTTTCCAGGCTAGCTTTTAAGCCAAGCCTGGCCACCCTGGCCTTTGTGCTACAGAGGCAGTAACCTCCCAGACACTCCTGGCCACCACCACATCTCTTAGGAAGCCTTTCCGTCCTGCCAGCTGAGGAGGCAAAGTACTTTGAGTTTGTGCGAGTCTGCGATCACTTCATCTGACCTCTTCCATTGTCTCTTTCCCTGGCCTCAACATTTTCCTCACATACATGTGCTTCCTCTTTGATGGATTTTCCCACTGGATGCAGAATTTTAAGATATGTTTTTGTTTTTCATTTAGCCATTGGGATGTATAGTTCCGTTGCCTTTTTGCCCCTTAGAAGGCCCTTAGCCTCTTAGAAGGCAAGGATTATTCTCCTATTTGTTCCTCTGTATGTAATGTTTCTCCCCCCTCAGTATTTTTAAAGGGTTTTCTGTCACTGGTTTTTCTGTGATTTGAATGTGCTCTGCCTTCTGTTCCGGTTGTTCGTGCATGTTTATGAGTTTTCATTATATCGGGATTCATCGAGACACACAGATTTATGCATTTATTATTATTTTTTGTCTCTAGAAGTCCCATTTATTTCTACTTATATTTTCCTTTCTCTTTCTTTTCATGAACCGTTTTAAAGTCAGTCTTATTAATTCCATCATCTGCTGTTCTTAAGGTCTTTCTAAAGACTGATTTTTCTCTTGGTTATAGGTCATATTTCCTACATCTCCTTGTGTCTGGTAATTGTTGACGGATACCAGATTACTGGAATTTTACACAAATGCCTGGATTTTGTTGTCTTCTCAATATTTGCTAGCTTTTGTGGGTTTACCTTTGACTGTTTTTGAAATGTCTCCTGAATGCCTGGCTATTCCGTGATGACGTGGTTCTGACTGGTCATAAATTGGATGTGCCTCAGCTCTGAGTGAGCTCTGGGAATCACGGGGCACGCAGACCTCCATTTGTTCTCTGCTTGTTCTCGCAGACTTTAACCTTACACGCGCATTGCTCGTACTCCGCAGCAGACTCCACTATGGATTTTGTGTAGCTTCCTTCTCACTGGGGCTCATCCTGTCCTACAAATGCCTTTACCTCATCCTCCGCGAAGTCTGCTTTTCACTCTCCAACAGTGAGACCTGGGTTATGCTTGGGATCAGTCCTTTCCTGCTGGTATGTTCCATAAAGTGCCCTCGGACAGAAGGCAGCTGGTTTTAAGGCTCACTCATTTGTTTCTCTCTTCACAAAGATCTTGGTCCTGTACTGCCCATTGTCCAGTAGTTAAAGAGAATTCTGTTAGATACTTTTCCCAGTTGTCATTTTGTTGTTGTTGTTTTATGTGTTTTTGCCCAGTTGTGTACAGCAAGAGGGTAAGTCTGGTCCCATGAACTTTTTAATCCTTGTTTTCTAGTTAAAATTTTAATTAGTTTAATATTTTATATTTAACTATGACTACATCAGGGATTTATTTTGATACAATATTAGATGAAAATCTAATTTTTCAATATAGTATGAAGACTGTTTTTGCATTTTTTTTTCATATATACTGCTACAGAGGATATCCTTTTGTCAAAGACTTCTGCATTTCCCTTTTTAAAAGGAAATTTCTAAAGAAGGAACTATAGTACTTTAAAAATTATCTTAGTATCTATTGCGAATTGCCCTGTGTAAAGTTGCTCTCTGCTTATACCCCAGCTACCAGTATATGAAGATACTCATCTCCCAACCCTTTCAGTGACAATGCTCTTTCTGGATATGCTAAATTGTCTCTTTATGTTTTTATCTTGCTCTCATTGATTATTGTAAGATGGCATGTTTTCATGAACTGCATTCATTTGTATTCCTCTCATTTTAATTATCTATGTCCTTTCCCCCTTTCCCCTTGTGTTTTAGTCTTTTATTATTTATTTGATTTCTCTACATCTGTATGCCATCTTTTTCTCTAACTAGTGCCCAACACAGTGACTTTAAAATAATTAATACTCACTAAATGGAAAGTTGATTCAAAGCCAAGGTAGAAACTGAGACGGAATACGAGAGACTTAGGTAGAAAATCAGGAGAGAGATGTATCACCAAAGGCAAGGAACATGTTCAAGGAGGAGGCCAACAGCCAACGTCCTCAGATCCAGACCAGGAAGAAGGGCAGACTATAAATAGATCATTATATTTGGCAATTAAGAGATAGATCCTTGGTTAATCTTAGCAAGAATTAGTTCTATAAGGTAACAAGGGTAGACATGAGAGGACAGCAGATTGAGAAATAGAGTTCTTCTCCTTAAGCATAATTTTTTAAGCTGATATTTATATAGAAATTTGACTGGGAGACAAATTGAAGAATATGGTCCAAATAAAGATCTCGAAGCCTGCATGTATTATATTGATTTAGGGAGGATCTATATCTTTTATACAGTAGATAAGTAAGTAGTAAACTTGACATTATTTTTGAAAAATTTAGAAATCTAAACAATATTTTCATCCCATTAGAGGATTCCCACAAATCTACACGGAGATCACAGGGGCTCCTTCATCCAAGCTAGTGGTATTTTGAATAAAGAATGGCAGAAGTTATTTTGACCCAGACATTTTTCAGAATGGCTCTACTGATGATACATGCTTCTTTCTACTTCTCATCCTCATTTGGATGGTAATACATTAAGAAAATGTATCTGCCTATATAAAATGAATAAATTTTGAGATATCCCTGAGTAATTGTACATATTGGTTTGATTCTTGGCATACTATCTTGGATCATTTGTAAGACATATTTACCATTTCTGCAGTCAGAATTCCTCTGATAGTTGATGGTTTATTATAGCTTGAATTGACAACTTTTTTTGTTTCTTAGTATTAACTTAAAATGATGATGGAGTTCCAATCAGGAACATCTTAGATTTGATAAAATATGACAAGATAGTAGAGAGCATTAGAGTTTAGAGACTGTCTGCCAATATTTTAGTTTTTACTATAACTAATGTTAAGCCAGTCTTTTTTTTTTTTTTTGCAATTGTTAAGTCATATTCCCTCCTGATCTTTATTGTGACAGTGGGTTATGGATAAAATAGATCTTAAAATAATGATAGACTCTTCAGTGGAGGTGGAAAAAAGGAAGAAATATGTCAGAAGAAATCTGTTTTTACGTTGCTTAAATTATGATTTGGTGTGTGAGGAACAAGTCTTCGTTAACCATCATTCTTAGACATTTGTTGGAGCACCAAGAGTCCATAATCCATGTGAAGGTGTAGTTAATTTCTGATCTTGTAATCCAGGATACACTGATGGGTTCTTTTTTTTTAATCACAGACGTGTATTGAATACCTACAGTGATATCTAGCCGTGTACCCAGCACCATCAAGATCTTTCATTGTTCTTGGCAGATTTCTTAATACAGTGAAACAGTACATTGAAAGTCAATTCATAGTGCCGGGAACCTGCTCCTTCCCCATATGCGGTGTTGAACTGAGATGAGATGGGCAGTTTCATAAACAAGGAGCTAGTCTAAATGGAGAGCTGCGTGTGTGGCCACAGTGAGCTCCCAGGAAATGTCTGTTGACCGAGGAGTGGTCTGTCCTGGAGGTGATGAAGAGAAGTGAATGAGCGTGTGGTTTAAATGATTATATGAGGGGAGGTTGGTGTTGTGGTTATTACTGAAGTAAGGAGAGGTAACGGCAGCTTCTCAGTCCTTTTGGCCATCGCTAAAGTGAAAACTTGAAGCCTTATGGTTTGTCTTTGTAGAAAACCTTGATTCAAACTTTGAAAACATTCTAGAGATCCGAGGAAGCCAGGATGCTTGTAGAATGTAACAAGCTCCCATCCATCAGTTTTGGCAAATCAGCAGCCCTTTCTTTGAAATCAAATGTAAATCAAATAATTAAGTAGAAATATTACATCTCTGTTGTGTACATTTATTTTAATCATGTCTCAGTGCCTCATCCTTGAGGAGTGAAGCAACAGTACAGCGAGGGGAAAATGCAGTCTGATGACACATACTTTTTTCCTCGAGTAACTGAAGGTTAAATGGGTAGCAAGCAGAATGCCTTAAACAAGATCGGGATATTGATTAAAACGCTGATTTAACAGCTCGCAGTCTCCCCTTGGAAACCTGGAGAAGATAAGCCAGCTGCTGTGTAAGAGTGCTCCGTGTCCGCTGAGAGTACACTATCTATCATCACAATATGGTGATGAGAGGTGTTTTATGTTTGTGTTAATTTCCCCCACTAAATCAGTAATTATTACAATCCTGTCCCTGCTGTTTACCCTGCAGCTGTTTTTCCATTTGTCGAGAGAGCGGGTGTTCTCCGAGGACCGCACACGTTTCTATGGTGCAGAAATTGTCTCTGCTTTGGACTATCTACATTCCGGAAAGATTGTGTACCGTGATCTCAAGGTAAAAAAAAAAAAAAAAAAGTAATCAAAATTTGTTTTTGCAGAGACTGTAGGGACAAACACAAAGTAATTACAAAGTTACACAGTTTGGAGAAAAGCAGATTTAGTTGGGAAAAAAAAAGCAGTCTGTTTAAAAATGTAGTTCATTGCATCTGACAGGAATTGCATTCACTGATACGGACGTAGGTCCTTCATGTCTGAGTTTTGACGCGCCGTAATTTCTGCTTGACGGCTCTGACCTGCCCGTGACAGTTTCATTTTTCTGGAAATTTACGAGCAATGGTAAACATCCAATTCAGAGTCAAGTGACTTTGCCAGGGACATTCTAAAGTAACTTTCATTATTACATTCTACCGTCCTGTGATGTGTTATGGAGAAACTTTTATCATATGTAAGATATTTCTTGTGGGGGGGATGTATTTAATTTGATTTTGGTCTTCACTTTGTGGTGGGTTTAAATACCAGGAGCGTTTTAATACAGCCTTTTTGATTTGTTCATTTTCCATTTCAAAAAATGCCATGTTGTTTTTTGGACAGTAGTGACTTGACTTCTCTGAGTTCCTTCCTGACGAGAACCTCAGAATAGCTCAGGGGTTGGCATACTTTCTGTAAGGTCCAGAAAGGCTTGGGTGCCCATAGGCACTTCTGTAACTCCTCCGCTTCGCTCTTGTAGGACGGTAGATGCTTGAGCTAGAACTTTATTTACCAAAATAAGCAGTAGGCTAGCTTTGCTCACGGGCCATAGTTTGCTGAGCCCTGGAGTAGCTCATAGAAGGTTATAGTGAAGTTCATGACACTGTTTTGACTTAGATCGGCCACATTAAGGAAGTGTGCACCGTGACACGTTTTGAACACAGTCTAAATGTGACTCTCGTACTTTCGTAAAAAGTAAAGCATACAGTAATCTTGACTTATTAAGATTTGATACAGAGTTGCTTAATTTAGTAAATATTAGTTCACTTAAAGTATGATTTGATTTGGAGAAATAGAAATCTTTTATGAAATCCTATCTGTACAAAATATATCTCCATACCCTAAAAGAAATCACAGTTACCCTTCGCTCCTGCCTCACTCCTTTTAAATACCTGTGGTTCCTAAGTTAACTAAGCACTTGTCTGGTTCTCGCAGGGTGTTGTTGTCATGTACCTTTAGGCTGTGAATGACCCTAAGGCATAACCCTCTCACGAAGTACTATCTGCATACAGACAGTGAGATTTATAGTATGTATGTTTGTATGAGGTATCATGCGTTCAAGTTTAAAAGAAGCTATAAATACTCTATTTAGGAAAAATGAACTATGCAGCTCTGAACTACCAGATCAGGGATGAGCTGATGTCCAAACGCCAAAGTGCACCTGAAGTCTTTATAACCAGGAATGTGACAGAATTAAGCCCCTGTAGTTTAGGTCTTTGTGGCCAAGTAATCTGATGATGTTTACATGTCTTGTATCTAGATGTTTTTTCAAGAAAGTAGTTCCATGGCATGATGAAACTTACAAGTTATGTTGCATTTCTGGACTTACTTAGAAATAGTTAGCTCTTCTCTGAGGCTGCTCTCCCCTTGCCTGAAGTGTTATCTTTTGTGGATTCTAGTTTTAGGGAAAAAGGGGGGTGTTTCCTCGATTTAAGGAAGTGGGAATCATTTGGAGGGACTCAGTAACTTTCAAAATGCTTGAGCTGGAAGCAGAACTATTAACCTAAAGAAACAAGGAAAAGAATGCCCATTTGATCACCAGGATTGATTAAGGAATGATATAATGGAGATGGTCTTGGTCAGTAGTCTTTGTTAATGATTCCTTCCGAGATGAATGGACATGTTGGTATATCAAAGTGCATTTAATAGGAGTTTCATTGCTGTGTCCTTTCTGATGCTAGAGTTAGACCAAAATTCTTAAGCAGAATTTTGGTACGTATGAATACCAGACCATGTAGTTACCATATGCATATCCTCTGACTTCACTAGACAGTGAGGTGGTCTCTGCTCTCTTAAGTTTACTTTTTTAAAATGTAGTATTTAACTTCATTATTAAAATATAGTATTTAATATAGTATTAAATATAGTATTAACTTCAGGTCTAAGTAATTATATAACATAGGACAGAAGCCACACAAACACACACCAGGAAGAATACACGTAATGTTAAAAGCCAAGCGTTCAGATTTATACAAGTGTTACTGGTATCGGTAGCGCACAGGCTTACGCGTAATAGAATGAGATCCTGTAGGTGGGCCGACATTTCAGGTTGTTCCTTACTCAACAGGTGAGGTCACGGAAACCCGCAAGTCTAGCAGGTGTCTTACTTGAAGTCCAGGACTAAGTTGGTGACGTGGTCAAGATTATGGAAACCACGAATCCTTGCTCCAGGCCCGGTGTCCTGCTCCTTACACACCCTTCTGCCTTTCTAGAGTTGAAATCTTCATGGAGAAGGAATGCATTAGATTAACTCTGGGAGATCTTTGTCAATCTAAGAGTTGAATGAAGCTGCTAAAGATACGAGATTGGATGTTTTGAATACATTTACACCAGAAAACCGCATCGTCAGAACTGATTTAGGCACAGTTTAATTTATCAGGCTCAGATTTGTCTTGATCCTCTCCTTACTAATGACCTCATGTTTACTCATATGCAAACCCATCCGATGCCCGTCATAGCTGTGCCTCCCAAGAAAATCCGTACCCGTTTGCTGACGCCCCATATATCATGGGAGGGCAAGCCTTACTTCATGTGCAAGTTAATTTAAGATATTTTATCAGTTCAGAGTTCCTAATAAGTTGGTGTTCATGGCAGCAGATAAATTACTACGATCTTTGTGACACTTCTAAAAGTAAGTTTGCTTAGTTTATCAATATTTGCCATAACACGAAATTCTCTCTTAGGACTCAGATCCCTTGTGATTACTTAGGGAAAACTAGTATCTCTTCATGAAAGCATCAAAATTTGAAGAAATCCCTTTTAAGATTCTGTCAGCAATGCAAAATATATTGAAATCTTCCTTTCTGCTTAGTTCTTACTTTGCAGGTGAAAGCTTTCTTTTCAAAGGCAAACCATCCAAGTACAGAATAGGCTGAATGAGGGGTGTATGCAAAGGTGCATATAAGGATACCGGAGTTCTTGAAGATTCAGTTTCTCCGGGAGTTTGTAACAGGGCAAGAAAGGGCAGAAAATCGCATATAAATCGCTACATTCTATTGGTGATTCATCTAATCTTATTTTCTATCTAATTATAGAGTTTAGTGGTTAATGTAACCCTTTACATTATTAACATGAGAAAACCAACAAATGGATTTAGGTAATTTCCGGGTCTCCATGTGGGCCCAGAACGATGGGCCGCGAGTCTTCCCCGAGTCTTCCCCGGCTTCATCCGCCGCCCGACACATGCCCCAGATAAACCCGTGGTCTAACCAAAAGCCGAGTTCTTTTTGCTTTACCTACGGAGTCTCAGGACTCCTCGCCCAGTTCCCACTTCTCACCTGTCACTCTGGATTCTCTCTTCAATAAAAATCTTAAGCCACTGCTATTAAGAACCCCTTCACCCTCTAAAATTACATTGTACTACTGGGCTGCATTCCTTGTGTGTAGTCTAGTTCTTAAGCAGCCTGGCCCCCTAAGTGGGGTCCCCCCATTGTGCAGTAGCAGCCATCTCCAGCCTAGGCAGCATCATAAGTGGAGAAGTGTTTTCCTTCAGTATTTCCACACATTCTCTAAAGTTCAGGGTTGTTAAGGTCCTGCAGGTCAACTTGTATGACATGTTGGCACTTTGATGGCCCTAAACCCGAGAAGGCGGTGAGCAGAGGTCAGATTCCTGACGCGTTCTTGGGCCGGAGGCAGTCTGGGTACCGCACATCGGGTTTGGTGTGACTGTGCCAGAATGGGACGCAAGACAGAGTGGGGGGTAGTTCATACCCGCCCCGACAGCCATCAGAGCCCTTAGGAACTGCAGTTTTCATTCCTCTGTTTAATCACAGTGCCAGCCATTTAAATAAAATGATACCTAAGAGATACCTACGGTAGCTAGATAGTAGAATGCACGTCTACGGGAGGGTACAAAAGTACCCGGGAGGGTACTTGGCCAGCCTGGTGTACATCCGAGCAAAGCTACCCAGCCTGTGCACCACAGATGGGTTACAGAGGACTCGAGCCTTGGAGCTTCTGGGCCGGCCAGGTCTGGCCTCAAGCAGCTCGTCCACCGATGCTGCTCATGCCCGACAAATTTCATTTTTCATCGTACTGGGAAGTGTTGAGAAGCACTGTATTAAAGACAGCAAGGATTTTTAGAGTGTAGTTTTGTGCTACGCACCCGCAAGAACAAGAAGGAGCAGAGTACTTTCTTGCTATGATTTCTCGTCCACGAAGCACAGAGGGAAAAAAGATGTCACAATCTACTACATTTTTTTGTATATGCACTGAATTAAGACCTTCTAACAGATAATGGCTGTTTGCTTCTGCGGGGGAAAAACATTGCCTTTTTTGAATGGGAACTCTGTGAGCTATAGGTAAATAGTTTCTCTCTCCTCAGAGAATGAACTGTTAGAACGCAACCCTCTCTAACTGGACAAACAGCAAGAATCACTTGGGTTTTTCATATATAATCTTTTCTCTCAAACCTCCTATTTGATTTTGTCATTGCTTTTGCCTGTGGATGCATCCGTGGAGCATAAACATAATGCCTGTCCTCAGTCTCGGAAACTAAGACTGATTGGAGATAAAAGCAGATGGATTTGGACTTTGTAAACAGAGAGGACCCGAGCAGTCAGCACCACGGGGCATTCTGGGTTTCGCAGCCCACGCAGGCTAGGAGAGCCGTGAGATTGAGGGAAGAGAACCAAGGAGAGATCATTTGTAATTATTTCATTTCTCCTTGGCACAGAATGTTCGACTAAATCCCCTTTAGTGTTTAATGCATTGAGGAAGTGATTTCCAGGTGATTTTGATCCGCTCTAAGCCATTGATCTGCTTCGAAAAACTTCCAGGTGATTCCGTACAACCTCCACATTTATTAATCACGAAGCTGATGGTTTTTCATATTCCACAGAAACTTGGTTATGCATCTGTGTCGAATTATTATTTATTTTTTAACAAGACTGGATGTTTGGTTGCCCTGATGTGTCCTTATCCGAGACTAGGTTTGGGGAAATCCTTTCTGTAAAGTGATACGTCTCTGACGACTGTTGATACTTTTTAATGGATAAGTTGTATTTGTCAGTCATGCTTGGTAAAATGACATTTCAGGATGTCCAGAGAGCAAAAGTAATTGATAGGAGAAGGTGGACACCATTTAAAAACTGGCTCAAAAAATACGAAGTATTTATGTTTTATTGTTTTATTCAGTAGAAATTATTGCATATTGACAGTGTCACTGAGCTGATCAAAGTGTTCTTTTTCTGAACTTTCCCGTGTTGTCTCAAGGAGCACACACCATTGTGATAACTTGTAATTCAGCCATTAAACTCTCCACGTTGACTAAATGATCCATACACTTATTGAATGTGTACGGTGTGTAAAGTTCCGCATTCAGTATCTCTAATTCTCAAAGCAACCACATCAGATACTACTGTTATTTACCTCTGTTTGATAGACAAACTTGAGAGACACAGAAATCAACAGCATGCCCAGGGTCTCCCAGTGAGTAAGGGCGAAGCTGGAATTGACGTATGCGTTCTCTGACTTACTCCCATTATGTGACCCTTTGGCTCTCACCTGCCTCCCAGGCAGTGTGCTACCTCACCCCACCTCTCACAGTCATCCCTTAGTCTGACCTCATTGCTTCCTTTATTATTGTAATGTTTTTTTAAAAAAGCTGATTTATAAAACAAATAGGATGACAACCTGTTCTGATTTTCCCCGGACTTCCCAGTTACAGAACTTTGAAGTCCTGCGTCCTGGGAAACCACCTCGTCCTGGGCAGACTGGGACTCATGGTCACGTTCACTGTATTCCTTCCTCCAACCCTACCCTGAGTCTTGGTTCATTCCTTGTCCCTCAACCCTTGGCATCTTAGAATTGAGATAGGAGGCTAGAGAACAAGGTGCAAATCGGGATTTTTAAAAAATACACACACTTTTTGGTATTAAAAAACAATGTTTTTTAAAAACTTCTGTCTCCATTCGCTTCCAAATAGCCTTGTCAAAATGTAGAGAAATGGTACATGCTCTCATGTTTCCATGAATAATTTCCGATGCACATAATGCGTATAGAGAAGAGTAATAGAATATGCTCCCAACACAGATGGGAGTAGTAGAAAAGAAATGGACTATAGACACACATTCGTATTCTCTTCAATACTATGATGTTTTATTTGAAGTTTTTATAAGAATTTATGTATTATGTTAATAAAGAGGTTTACTAAATACTTTTAAAAGACCTTTCAGCATTTTAAGAATTGAATTTGGTTCTGTTTTTAATATGATAATATTCATATATTAAAACAGTGTGCATATTTTTAAAAATGAAGAGAGCGGGACATTGATATTTTCATTCAACCAAAACAGCAGACTCTCTGGTATATACTTATCAGTGTGGCAAGATGGGAGAGGGAAGAGGAGGGTGTTTTTGAAAGAGAAGGAAGAAGGCTGGAAAGCCAGAAGCCTGAAGAAAAAAAAGACCAAAGCAGGGAGTGATGATCAGAAGAAAGGGAAGTAGACAGACTCTTTCTCGATGTTTCTGACTGGTTTCAGTACTCAGGACCTGTTGCCATCTGTGCAAATTAGGTTTGATTTTTAAGTTCCAGTTAACAGAGGAGCATAAGGAAGATGCACAATAATCTGAATTTAGGTAAAATAAAAGAACTTCTATTTTTGAAAGTTTCAAAATCTATTTAGGGTTCGTTCACCTTCCTGTAGACCTGTAAAGGACAGACTTGCTTCACTGAAGTTTCTACAGTACACAAGACGTATACTGAGCATTTAGTTCAGCCAGTACTGTCCCTAAGGACTTAGGTCTGTTCTCATGTTTCCTTCCGTGAGCGTGACTTCCTTAATTATATTTGGTTTCTCATGTATAAGACTTTGGATAATGTGACAAAATATACTATCACATTTTGTATGATTGATATCTGTTTATATCCTTATATGGAGTTCTGTTTTGAAATTGATAGTGACTTCAGAGTTCAGGTAAGCACTGTCATATGTCATCACATGAAGGAGAGTAAGTCCCCACTCCTTAAATAAGCTAATTGTCATTTCTCCTGCTAATACATTTTTCACGTGTTTCTTGTCTATGTGTTTCGTGTGAACCGTTAGCTTATACCTAGATGACTGAACAAGCTTAGGAGCCTTGTCTGTATAAGACTATAAGGTCACAACTTAGACCTCATGTGTATCTCTGTGTGATGATAATCATAAGTTTGGGTTCAGATTGGGAGGAGAAGATCAGTTATTGTTGCTATTTTTAATTGCACTGATTTTGCACAAACTCCTTCCCCCCCCATACATTTTATAATTTTCACTTGAGGCAAATAATCTTGCTACTCAGTTAAATCTTTAAAATTCTCTTTGGTGTTTTTGAATTAATGGGTTCAAAGAGATTCCAGTTTTATAATATTTGTGCTATATATTTTCATTAACTGTTGAATGTTTGACTTTGATATTCTTTTTCTTTTTATGTTTAAAAGGGTTGGTATTTCTTTATTACAAAGATCTTCAAAAGAGGATATCGCCTTACCTTACAAAATAAGATTTAGGTTTGATTTACAACAACCACCAAAAAACATTTCTGTAAGTGAATATTTTATAATAGCAATAGATTCCCAAGAGCAATTGTTGAAAACCATCTGTATATATCTAGAAGAAGACGCTCGTCTCTTTGGGATTGTTTAGATCACAATATATTAAGCAAAAAAAAAAAAAAAGGATTGCTGTTTGCTTTGAAGTTATTTAGGTTTTAGTTCTCGGAGCTTACACAATAATGGTTCTTACTCCCATTGGTTTAAAAATCAATAATTTTATCATCGTGAAGTATTTGATACAATAGATTTCTTTTTACACATGAGTTAGGAAGCTATAGGGTTTGTAAGTGCTGCAAGTTCTATTAACTACAGCTACGTCCTCTTTCCAAAATATCTTACTCAGCATTCCATAATTTTTCAAAACAGTATTTTCCTATTTTTGAAAACTATAAA
The DNA here is from genome assembly GCF_002288905.1 of Enhydra lutris kenyoni. Taxonomy (NCBI): domain Eukaryota; kingdom Metazoa; phylum Chordata; class Mammalia; order Carnivora; family Mustelidae; genus Enhydra; species Enhydra lutris. Next base: position 8,906,487 of record NW_019154108.1, on the reverse strand, counting down.
ACAAATTATGTCATTTTTCTTACTACACAGTTGGAGAATTTGATGCTGGATAAAGATGGCCACATAAAAATTACAGATTTTGGACTTTGCAAAGAAGGAATCACAGATGCAGCCACCATGAAGACATTCTGTGGCACACCAGAGTATCTGGCACCAGAGGTAGGCTATGCTTGCATTTGTAGGAGAAAACTAATATGGCCATATGGTTTGCAAAGCAAACCATTTAGCATTAAAAAACATTGTGCTATCTACTACTTTTTCTTAATTTTAATTCCTGTACAGTTAACATACAGTGTTACAGCAATTTCAGGTGTATAATAGAATGATTCAGCATCTCGTATATTACTCAGTGCCCATTCTGATAAGTGGATTTTTACGAATCTCCATCACCTATTTCTCCCACGGCACCCCCCGCCCCCGACCCACGTCCCCTCTGGTGACCATCCGTGTGTTCTCTAGAGTTAAGAGTCCATTTCTTGGTTTATCTCTTTTTTCCCCTTCGCTCGTTGTTTTGTTGCTTCAGTTCCACCAACATGAATCACATCTACTTTGCTCTCACTTGTTTAGCGTGGGATTATAGAGCAAGAATATGTAGCAATTAAATTTTATGAGCACAAAGTCCTAACTTCAGTAGAGTAAGTCAGTTTTTATTTTTTGGCCACATATATTTTATTTCTTGATGATGCCCATTTTGATTCATTTATTAAAATCAAATAATTGGGCAGTATCTGCAGGAGTGTTTGCAGTTTTATAAGGCATCTTGAATTTTCCTCTGAAACAAAGGAACAATGACAATTGACATCCGCAGTGTTGTGAGCTTCCATACTTTATTATTGGAAAGTATTTTATAGGGAGAGTTAATGAAAAAACAGTAGCTATGTCTTGGAATTCATGCCAAGATGACGTGGACCTCCCCATGCCGAGGGTTCCATAATCATTTGTTAATTTGTGTTCAACGAAAATTATCATGTGTCTGCTGTGCGTCGGGCCTTTGCACGGGTGATGTGACTACAGGAGCACGACACAAAAGACCCCGCTCTCTGGAGCAAAACAATGTGAAGAAGTAAATGCCCTCATGTCATCTAATGGATATGAGGGCCGGGGAGAAAAATAAAGCTGGATAAAGGGAAGGATGTGGTGTGGTGGCTATTTTAGATAGAGTTCAGATTACTCTGGCCTTGTAACAAAGGACTCCAAATCCTAGTGGTAAAAAACAAGCATTTTATGTGCTCTCAGAGTCAGGGGGATAGCAGGGATGGCTTATCTGTGCCTCGCAGCACGTGGGGCCTCAGCCAGACGGACTGCACAGCGGCGGGGTGACTGTGGCTGGAGGCTGGGTGGGGAGGCATCCTCACTCATCCTCTGACAGTCGATGCCCCCGCCTGCTGCTCCCCTGACAGGCACCTGGAGCCTTGACCTAGAGCCTCAGCCTCGCCCTGTGGTACAGACTTCCCCGGCCTCAGGTTCCACAGCGAATGTCTTAGTTAGTGAGTCAAAAGGTGCTTCCTCTTGTTTGTTTTGTTTTCTTTTGTTAGGTTTTTGTTGTTGTTGTTCACCTAGTAAACCATTAAGAAATGTTTCATTAGTTTTTTGCAAATTTCTTTTCATAGTATATTTTTAATAGTTTTATCAGAGTACAGGCCACCCACCCTAACCTTCAGCAGTGGTTTTTATTATGTTCACAGTGGCGTGTGACTGTCACCACTGTCTAATTCCAGAGTACTGTCATCACTCTGACAACAAAACCTGCACCATTATCTCCTCTTCCCGCCCCCAGGCAGCCACGATCCACTTTCCGTCTCTATAGATGTACTCTTCTGGACATTTCATGTCAGTGGAGTCCTATAATAGGGAGCCAATTGTGTCTGGCTTCTTTCACGTAGTAGGTTTTCAAGATTCATCGATGTTTTTAGCATTTTCTTGGTACTGCATTCCTTTTAATGGCCAAATAATATTCAGTTGAATGGATATGCCACAATTTGTGTGTCCATTCAGCCATCAATGGACGTTTGCTTTGCTTCCAGTTTGGGGCTATGATGCTGCTGTGAACACTCATGCATGCATCTCCTCTTATGGCCTGGTTCCAGAAACCACCCATCTTCTCTGTCATAGGCTTCCTATGACTTCTGTCATAGCCGACACCAGTTGAAGGGGTAGTGACGCTGATCCCTGCTTCCCCGTTGTAGAAGACCCTGGGAGACAGGAGATAACTTCTGCACTGTCTTTGGGAGATACTGTCTTCTCCGGACAGGATGCGTGGGGAAGTGATGGTCGAGCAGACAGCTGGATGCTGAGGAGGAGGCAGCTGTTGCGGAAGTGGAGAGGACCAACTTTCCAGACGCAGAGAGCAGCTAGTTGAAAACCCTGGGGCAGGAATGAGCCCAGTTCCTCCCTCAAACTCTAGGAAAGTTGGTGTGGCTGGAGCCAAATTGGGAGGCATTGATCTTCAATGGATGGATAGTAGCTTCTCGAACATCTGCTATGCATGCGTGCTGCATGTTTGCAGTGACCTTTTGCGATAGCATCCCTGATGGTTCTTTTAAAGGTGAGGGGACGGAGGATCAGAACTTCTTTGTAATGGAGTCTGTACACCGTAGGGAGTTGTCAGAGAGAGGATCCACCTTACAAAGGCCACTCTTCCTTTTTTTAACTACAGATATTACACCTCCAAAAGCCACAACTTCAAGACCACTTATAGGTGTAAATAATTGTCATTTTTAAGGTGAATGCTTTACAAATGCTCAAAAGGAAAAGGTAATTAAAGGAAATTAAGAAGTAGGAATACATCGAGAACCCTAGCATTCCCTGTACCTGTAGTAACTCATATCAGTTTGTTAATATAATGGTTTTTTCAATTAGATAGTATATATACATTTCAAGAATGTTGTGTTATTATAAAGAAGAGCTAATAATTTGAAATACAGTACATTTCTAAATATTATTTTCTTGAGGGCTGCCAATAATATTATTTTCTGTTATAAAATCTGGAAGTTTAAGATCCTCCCATTTTTGTGGTGAATTAAGTAAAATTTTCAGAACCCTGTTCCTTATTTATTCAAATATGAGATCATATTTTCTAGAATAGGGTTGTTTTTGTGAATGTCATGAAAAACAAATCCTTTGTTTCTCTGGAGTTCGAGTAACCCCTGCGATCCCTGGGCCACAGATGCTGCCATCCTTTATTGAGAATAACAGAATTAGTTGTGTCACAATTAGGGGAAATTATTTCTGAAGAAGATAAACACATCTCATTTCATTGAGAAGCAGATGATCTAAGAGACAAAGATACTGTTTTACATGCTTAATGTCATCAGCTGAAGAACAAAACCAAGAGTTTCATAAAGAAAAGTACAGTTGTTTCTAAAGCGAAATTTTACAATTCCCAAGACATTATCAATTCTTTTTAAAAACAAGTAAGAAACATTTTTGCGTATCTTTTTTTTTTTTTTTAATATCACAGACGTCTGGTCTGTAACAGCAATTTCTGTACCCATGGCTGGTGTGTGTTGATCCATAATTACAGTCTCAACCCGTCTTTTTTCCGTCACTGTTGTTACCATTTGGGGATGACAATTCCTGAAACAGCTAACTTCTCATGCAATTTAAATTCTTCCATTTTAAGTATTTGTGTCAATCATGGCATTTTTGTTAAATAGGGTAATTTTGAATGTGTTTACTCTTACTTTTAAGACAAAAAATTTTAAGCCCTTTCCTCCGGTCTCCAATACGGACTGTTTCACTGGAGAACACTCTTGTTCACTCAAGAGATACTTACAGAGTATTTATTTTGGAGGTCATGCATTGTGTTAAGGGCTGGGAATACAAAGATAGTAAGAAATGGTCTTTGTCCTCAAGCAGCTTGCTGTTTGCTAGGGTGATAAGAGACAGAAAACAATCATTACTGTGCAAGAAAATAATTGCTTTCCTGGAGTTGTGCCCAGGCTCGTGGAGGACAAGGAAGGGTGTGTCAGCCTGCAGGAAGGGTCCAGTGGCCTTGAACAGGGAGCAGGGTTGGGGACTAAAATGCAAAAGTTTAGCTTTGATCTCTTGCATAAAGGAAAGTCACTTTGGAATTGAGAACAAGGCAATAATGTGATCAGACAAACATGATCAGAGTCAGAGGGGTGGGCAAGAGCCTTTCAGATGGTGTCTCTCACTTTTCTTGAACCTTGAAATTTCTAGCACATTCCATCATCAATGCCAGACTTTTCTTCGTGGTATGTAAGTCATAATTGTTATCAGACCTGGGAGTCCATTCCTGATTACTGCTTCTCTTGTGAGTGGCTCCTTGTCAGTGTTGTCTCTTTCTACACAAGACTTGTTTACACCTTGTGGAGAGAGCTCAGGGCCTCCTTAGAGATCAGGTCAAAAACCGATTGTTAACTGTCGGACATGTCAGACTCATAGCTGGTGTTAAAGACAAATTTTAAATAAACTTAAGTTTCTTTTTGTGGCAGAGAACCCCGGAAAAGATGACTCTTACAGTATAAAAATGCCATTTATTGGAAAAAGAGTATTTACAAGTATTTGTTCTCTTACCTCTTTGGTGGAGAATTAGGGATATTTATTGGTAAAGGGAAAAAAAAAATCATGTCTTTTTTTTTTTGAGAGGTTGGAGAGACACAGTGCCAGCAGGCATATAAAGTATGCGTTTAGTGTCCCTCCATCTCTAAAAATGCATTCGAATCTGTGGTTTTAAATGAACATGTTTCTGCTCTTTCTTACGTTAGAAAGAAAGAAACCTTTACCTGCCGTACATTATGGACATTAAGATACTTTGAGGGAATTTTTGTTTTTGAAATCTCTACTGTCTTTTCCACCTAGAAATTATAAAAGAAATTGGAAATCACAAATAAAATCTTACTGTTAAATTTTATTATTTGATTTGGCTCTCATTGGATCCAAACCATTTTATGCAGTGCTAATTATTTAGTCTCAGCTTTGCTCTTGAGTTAGCAGTACCTGATCAACTTTCCAACTGTAAAACAGTTTGAAAATCAAATGTAGCTTACATGCAAGACCCAACAAAATTAAAAGTGTTAAGTACGTTTTGGCAGTTCACTTTTATTATGCCCAGTCCTCAAATGTACCAGCAGATAATCATCTGAATGTTAGTTATTTTTCACATGCTTATGTGATCACACAAAAAGTACATGCTAAAAAGAAGCAGATGGTGACAGATGGGGAAGGTTGAATAAGGTGGTTTTGGAAACCTAGAGAAATGCACTTCTGTAATAGTGTAAAAATAAAAATTATTTGATAATCAAGTTAGAACTAACAAAAAGATTGCAGAAAAATGGCTTGACTATTGGAAAATGCATGGTACTGAGTTGTGGTTGCTGTTCAGAAAAAATATATATATATACAGAATTTGATTTCACATAAATGTAAAATATTTTTTTCCAGTGTCTAAAGATGCATTGTTTGATGTGTTCTTCATTTTCAGATCCTCGTTCTTAGAAAACAGTCACTCGCTGTCATTTTATTCAGCTGGCTTTTGAAGCCTACTACCTTTATTATCTTCCTTAGAACATGTAATTTGAAAATATCTGAAATTTTTGCTGACGACTTTGAGAAAAAGATTTGCTCGAAGTTCTCTTGATGCTGTAGAGGGAGTAACACACATGGACATTAAATTTCATACAAATTTAAAGCCAGAGACATACAATTCCTTCTTTAGAATGAGCTGGGAGCATCCACAAATTCAGGGTAATGGTAGTTGCTGGCACCCAGTAGTGTAAATGGGGTGGGGAGAGCATTTAGAATCCAACTTGATTAAGATGTATGACATGGAATTGTATGTATTTATCTTAAATACAACAAAGAAGAGATAATGTAAAAGACATCATTTCCTGGGCTCTGTCAATATTTTCTTTAAAGATTTTTATTTAGTTGCCAGAGAGAAAGAGAGAGATCACAAGGAGGCAATGAGGCAGGCAGAGGCAGAGAGAGAAACAAGCTCCCCGCTGAGAAAGGAGCCCAATGTGGAACTCGATCCCAGGACCCTGAGATCATGACCTGAGCCGAAGGCAGCCACTTAACGGACTGAGCCACCCAGGCATCCCTGTCAATATTTTCTTTAGATCTTTAGAGAAATAAATGAGTCGAAGGGTAACATGTATTTGCACATTTAATCTGTAGGTAAAAATAGGAGCACACAGTAACAGTTCACTTAGCCCTCAGACAAAATTCTCCCGCTGTCTAACAGATTGTGAAACTAAGTCTTCAAATGCCTAAGCATTTTGTAAAAACAAAAAGTTTTAGTAACCCTTTTAAAACTATGTACATCCCTCATATTTTATTTGTTAATAATTCATGTAACACATGACCTCTTAAGGGCTTTTTGAAAACCTTTCTCCTCCTGAATGGCTCTGAAAAGGATCCATCAATAGTAAGAGGGAAATTAAGTGAAGGAACACAGTGATTAGTTCAGGTAGAGGTTGTCCGCTCACATATAAGGAGATTGAAGTGCCTTTAACTACCATGAGTTGGCTTACTATTTACACTATTTTGGGGTAATAATAAAAATCATCCCTCTTTCTCCCCAAATTGGATATTACTTAAATATGAGTGAAAATAATATTTCTAGTTCAACCTTGACCATCTCTCGGTGTCACTCAGTTGTGGCTCCTCCTTCCTTAGAGGTGCGTCCGTTCCTGCAGCCGCTAGTTTTCACCGAAAGTTCTTTTCGGTGTTGTTTGGTCTTTTGGCTTTAACAGTAGGAATATTCGCATTCAGTGCTTTGGAATGATTCTAGGTTAAGCACAAAATTTAATTTGAAATTCTCTGGAGCATGAGAACAGAGACAAAACTCACCGTTGCTGGGCGCACACTAGTGACGATAACCTGTAGTATTTCACAATAGCTGTTTTGACGCAGGTGACAAAGGCCCAGTTTCTTGAAATCCCTTGATGGCTGTTGCTCCAGGGCAAAAGGGAAGTCGAGAACTCTGGGAAAATGTGCTCCTTCAGTGCAAACGGCGTTCACACTCTCAGTCTCTTAAGAGTTAATGAGCACTTGAGAATCGGGTGTAAAAGAAGTATCTATGAAGAAAATACCAAGAAACCATGGAATTCATAATTGTCATGAAATACAGACTTCTAAAGCTGCAGTACATTTTAGAATCTGGATTGGAAGACTTAACAGATCTTTTTTTTTTTTTTTTTTTTTTTTTTTAAGCAGATTCCTAGGATATGAAGAATAAGGATTTCCATAAATGATAAAGTATAGAAACGTATGTTTATATAGAAAACACACGCATATCCGTTACCTGAAATACAAGGTTACCAGGAAAAAAATTCTTTTTTGAATTAGTGGTAAATTGGTTCATCCAAGTTCGCAGTTTACTTTCACAACATAGGTGTGCAGACAGTTTGTTTGGATGTTTAATTTTTTCCCCCATCTGTTCTGTCTGGATTATTGATTGAGCAGCAAGCCACTCCGGGGCAGACATCCCCTCCTTATAATTGCTTGCCTTGGGTGCATTGTGTGGCCGGGCAGCCAAGCCGAGGGAGGTGTTCCTTCAACCTTCCAGCAAATTCTAGCTGGTAAAAGAACACGGGAGTGAAGATAGTTTTTGAAAGTGCCCATGCGCCAAATAAATATTTACACTGGGAATTTTAACTGATGGTATCATTTTAAAATTCATAGTTTATTATTTAACATCATCGTTGAAATTAGTAACCATTCAAGAGCCACTCATGCTGATTTTTGTTCAACTATCCTGGCTGTTTTGTACAGCGCCTACATCGGCTATTACCAAATATTAACCAGATGTTACCAGAATATTTAATGGTAATGGATACCTGCTGTGACCTCCTTGAAACCGCTTTTATTACATCAGAAAGTGAAGCAGTCTCAGGCTTCTGGTAGAAAAATGGAAACTAAGCCTTGTTTCCCAGCATTTGGGTGCCGTTTGGATATCGACTTAATGTGACCTCTTATCATTGTTGAATATTTACATTACCTGTGGTGTTCCAAATCACCTCTTGTCCTTTCTCTCTGTCTTTTGCATTAAATATAGTCACAAAGTAGATCTACATCTGTGATGACGGAGACAGTAAGGCACAAAGGAAATCCCGAATGTCCACGTTAGCTTTGAAACCTTGAGTTCAGTTGAAAACATGAGTAACGGTGATTTTGTGGAAAAGAGACACTTTCTTTAGGCTAATCCTTCAGGAGAAGTCTTTCAGTGGATTATATTTCTCTAGTAGCAGGTTTTGATCTGCATTTATATCCAGATTATATGATAAGGCAGGTGATAATGGAGTTGAAATGCACTTTGCCATCATTGTGCCTCTGCCTTACCAATAATCCCACCTTTTGGATCTGCCCCTCTGATAACCAGGAATTAAATCAGGCTTTTTTCGGGGGAAAAAAATTCATCAGAGGTAGGCAGAAGGGATTGCAGCTCTTAGTTTAAGGAATGTAAATTTTATATGTTACTGTAATTTGGGGAAAAATACGTGCTTTGAGTAAGGGAGGAAAATTATCTTTAGAAAATAATATAAAAGAAGCTGTGGATTTTCATTTCACTCTGGAGTTTCTAGAGCCTTTGGACGTATTGGGTTTCAAGATAATTTAGGGGGAGAGGAGTGATGTCTGAAAAATGGTAACATGTTTTATATTCTGTATCTTCATGTAGAATATTATAATCACGTTTCTTTTTATTTCTTACATATTTCCTCTTCCAGCTGTTTAGAGGTGGGAGTTGAACAGAAATCTTTCTTTTTAATTGAGAACAAAGACTCTTAGATTAAGAGGGCTGGCTGCGTTTTTAGGGTTTTTTTCTCCTCAACATTGCTGGACTTCACATGTCGATAAGATATATCACATCAGATTTGTTCAGTTCAAAGTAATACAGCAAACAGTCCTAATTGTAGCATGATGTATCTATATATTCATTAAAATGCGTATGTTCGGAAGCAAAACCACTTATTTTGAGAATCAGTGTTCATTTTACAAAGCGAAATGAAAAATTTATTTTATCGAACAGATTTTTTTACAATGCAGTTTTATTTTTCAGTTGCTTATTTCTCTTCAAAAATAAAACCCTTTTTTTATGTACTCACTTTCCTTTCTGGCAGCAAACCAGGTATTTAAACAAAAATAAAGGATTGCCAGTTTTGCCAGCTGGGGATGAGAACCCGGCTGGTGAAATGTGGGTTCGGGAAGCAGTTAATCCAGCTTTTATGCTTTTTATGGTTTTATGAAAAAAGAGGTTAAAAACCACATTTGGCTCTTTTTCGCATGTGCCACTGTTTTGTTGGTGTTGTAGGAATTGAGTAAAAGGTTACTTAGATTTTAAAATTGTTTGTCATTAGGTGAAATCCTGGATCTCTTAGATTCAGGCCCACAAACAGTACGTTCTACTAATTGGACAGGAGATAGATTCTCAAATAATCAAAAGTCCCTGGTATTTAAAAATCATACATACAGTGTTTCCTTTCACTGAAGTAATAAGTACACACGCCGAATTCTTTCTGCTGTTTTAGGTTATTTCTTGTTTTCTGTTTGTTTTTATATTACTCATTTCGAACAAGTAGAAATTTGAAATATTTTTAGCCAAAGATGAAAACTAGAATTTGTTGTTCTTCCCCAAAATATTTTGCTTAGTTTGTTACTCTACAAAAGATTTTTTGGAAGAACATAGGAACTGGACTTGTGTTCATATCTTGCTAAGGCAGATCCTGTGTCGCCTTGGAACTGGGATACAACTGAATTAAAAATCTTCTCATAACATTTGAAAGACACTGAAATAACTGCTAAGTAACATAGTTTTTCTCAAACTTACATTCTCCGTGCATATAAATACCCTGTCTACCAAGTGTCTTTCACAGTATTGATAGGTAATCGAAATTTAACTGTCAAACATACCATGTGCAATTCTATGGCATTATTGGTAAATTTTAAATAAAAGTCACATGTGCATCATCTCCAATAACTGATTTACTTACTCTAAGGAAGTTTGGAACATGTGCACCACTTTGTTCTGTGTGAAATTCTTACGTAATCAGTTATAAGATTTTTTATTTGGTAAATTTCATGGGTGTGGTTTTCTTGCTCTATCTATCCCAAAGCTAGGAGAATCAGATAAAGTAAGCTTTAAGATTATTCAGATATAGTAATTTAAAATAAAATACTGAAAGATTCTGGGACACCTGGGTGGCTCAGTCGGTTAAGCATCTGCCTTCTGTTCAGGTCCTGATCTCAGGAACGTGGGGTCAAGTCCTGGGTGGGGCTCCATGCTCAGCGGGGAGCCTGCTTGAGAGTCTCTCTCTCCTGCTTCTGCCCCAATCGCCACTTGTGCTCTCTTTCTCGGTCTCTCAAATAAATAAATAAAATATTAAAAATATAGGAAGATCTAAATAAATGAAAAAAATTGCATTGGCTGAGGAATATACCTAATAAAAAGGGAAAAATCAACATTTTCCTGGGACAAATGATGAAATATTATGCCCCGATTTGAATAGGTCGCTCTAACATAGTCTTACTGATACCGCCGTGTCCTTTCTTTCTAAATTTGTTTTGCCTGAGATGTATTTTGGGAAATAAATTTAAGGGCACATGCCAGAGAGATATTACACCGTGATTTTTGTTGTTTGTGTTTAACAGAAATTTTATTGTGAGGTACTAATAAAGCTTTGGACACACCCCAAACAGTAAATCTTTATATTTGCTTTGTGGACTATTTCCTTAAAGAGTATAAACACGCAGGGCCCTCCAGAAGTTTCCAGCTCGACTGTCCTGCTCGCTGTGCCCTGAACCTGTCTGTATGACTCTGTGTACATGACTGATGTCCTTACAGTTTGACCCGAGTTCCTTAGTGCTTCTCCACGGCTCCTTATACACTTAAGCAGCAGGACTTAACCTCCCAAGTTACTTGAAGTCCATGTAGTGGACCCAGAGTGAAAAATTAAGTAGGCCTATGAGAAAACGTGCGAATACGCAAACCATTTTCGCTTGAGCCTTTGTTGTCATTCACTTGGAATATGCTGCGTGGCCTGACCCTTTTCTTCTACACTGGCCACTTCAAGACGAGGATCGAACAGATATTTCCTGTATCCGGTGTGACTCATATCTTTTGTGGGATGCTTTCTAGTTTAAATGTCAAGGTGTCAGGATAGCCCACCTAGGCTTTGCAAGTTAGGATTCACTTTGATGTAAGAATAGTACATTTTTTTTTTTTTAAGATTTTATTTATTTATTTGACAGACAGAGATCACAGGCAGGCAGAGAGAGGAAGGGAAGCAGGCTCCCTGCTGAGCAGAGAGCCCGATGTGGGGCTCAATCCCAGGACCCTGGGATCATGACCTGAGCCGAAGGCAGAGGCTTTAACCCGCTGAGCCACCCAGGCGCCCCGTAAGAATAGTACATTTTGTGAAGACTGCTCTAAAAGTTCATGTGTAATAATGCATTTGTTCACTGGTTTCCCTCTTAGGTGTTAGAAGACAACGACTATGGCCGAGCTGTGGATTGGTGGGGCCTGGGGGTTGTCATGTATGAGATGATGTGTGGGAGGCTACCTTTCTACAACCAGGATCATGAGAAACTTTTTGAACTAATACTAATGGAAGACATTAAATTTCCTCGAACACTCTCTTCAGATGCAAAATCACTGCTTTCAGGGCTCTTGATAAAGGATCCAAATAAACGGTAAGCCACAAGTAACACTTGATGGGTTCCGGACGAATGTGGGTAGAGGCTGTGATACAGAGATTAAGTCAAATATAACTAACTCCAAGAACAGTGTATTTGGTGTAGACATCTTCCCACTGAAATACTGACTTATTTTTAACTGCATAATACAGAACATTGTAAAAATTTCTTTAACTCTTTCTTAACTTGGAAATTTTATGCAGATTTTACCAAACAAGGATTTTGAGAGGTTTTCTTAACCATATTGTGAGTGAACAATTTCTTAATTGCCCTGGTACTTGCTATTGTGGGGATAGAAGTATCCCTTTTTTTTTTTTCCCTTTCAGTCTCTGGGCCTTTTTATTTATGCTAATTTACAGAATAAAAAAGATAGAACCAGCTCTTTACTCTCCTCCCGTGCCAACCTGTATTAACAATCAGACTGCTTTTTGCTTGTTTGCCCTTTGAAGATACACTTCTCTGTACTGCCAGAGAGGGTGAAGGGCAAAATACCTTTACATACTTTGTATTTCTTTTGTAGCTACAGCTGTGACCTGAAGCATCCTACAGCCCTTTGCTTAATTAATCAGTGAGCTTAGTGTTCTCTGTTCATGTTTCTATATTCATTTACACATATAATTTGTAAGTCATATATGGAATGACTATTATTGTAAAAACGTCCCTTAATCTCTTTTATACATGTGTATGGCCATCCTTTCCTGTAGATGAGTAGGCATGCCAGCATTGCTCTAAAAATCACTTCGATATTAAACATCTTGAGGATAGATTTCAAGATTTTATTGTCCAATCTTCCCTCCCATAATGTGTTTTTGTACAGTTCTGGGGTTTTTTTGTTTTTGTTTTTTTGTTTTTTTTTTGTTTTTTTCTGCTCATTATGTATTTGTTGACAGACTGAATTAATGAAAGAAGGAATAAATGAATCCTAAAATGTGGGTTTTGTTTACATTAGCAATGGTTTCCATCACACACTTGTAGCCTCTAAACTTTATGAGGGGCATGATTTTACCCTTCAGCAGAAATAAGCAAACTTAGTAAAAGAGACACCATCCGTTTGCCTCTTGAAGACCCTTTTAAAAATGTGTTTTATGATCCTAGTAATGGGAAGCTTACCTCGTGTTTGTAGAGTGGTTTTAAGTGTTCTCTTTTAGGGCATTTGCATATCTGTGGTCCCCTTTGCTGTTTCTCTCGCCTTGTAGAGTTGATAGGTAGGTTTCTCATTGACATTTGGCTGAGGGCAAAACTGAGGCCTGGAGACGGTTAAGTAATTTATGCTCCCGAAAATTCCTATAGAACAGGAGTAATCAACTTTCTTGATGCCCACTTGGTATTTCTGTTGTATCTTATTTGCAACGCAGCCGCTTCTCAGTGGGTTCAGGTTTTGAAATGTGTTCTACTGAGTGTGATTATTTCACAATTCATGTAACAGACAGCACTTGGTAATAGATGATCTTTAAGCAGAGCTAGGATTTCCATTTTATCTGCTTGATTTTGGGTTCTAATATCTGGCTTGGATTTCAAGGGCAATGAGTTTTTAGCCTATCCTTTTGTGACTCCTCCAGGTAACTCTGACAGCCCTTGCCTTTATGCCCCCCCGCCATAAGTAGCTGGTGAAACAACCTTGCATTTGTGGTTCTCATGTCTGTGTCTCATTCATTTTCCTGTTCGCTGCCCCCGCCTCCCACCCTGGGATAGCACATAGTGGATACTTAGTAATTGTTGAACAAGTAGGTAAATTTCTAGATTGTTAGTGGGCTGATATGTAGGACAACTGAAGGTTTGTCCATCCAGACGTTGGTATTATCTAAAGGGAAGACAGGGTGTTTGCAATGATTCGCTGTTTTCATTTAAAGTAGATAAGCAGGCGCCTCCACTATTGCATTAAAGTATCGGGAATGGGGCGCCTGGGTGGCTCAGTGGGTTAAGGACTCTGCCTTCATCTCGGGTCATGATCCCGGGGTCCTGGGATGGAGCCCCGCATTGGGCTCTCTGCTTGGCAGGGAGTCTGCTTTCCTCCTCTCTGCCTTCCTCTCTGCCTACTTGTGATCTCTGTCTTTCAAATGAATAAATAAAATCTTTTTAAAAAATAAGTAAAGTATCGGGAATGCGAGGATGAGTGAAACGAAGTTCTGCTGTCGCTGTTCATAGAAAAATGCAGGACACAGAACGCGTACTTACAGCTCAGCTCTACCTACAAGTGCATGTTGGAGTTATTAGCTCTGTCTAGGGGGCTAGGTGGGTTGGAGTCCACAGGGGTTGTTCATGTAGAGAAATTGCCCTGAAAAGGAATCTAGAATTGTGAATGAACATGGCATTTGACAAGTTCAGCGACTAGTGTGTAGAGTATGAGTTGGGTAATGTTGGGAGATAAAGCTGAAATGGTAGATTGCAAAGACCTTCTGCTTCTTAGAGAATATCTGCCCTTTATTTGGAAGGGGATGAAAAACCACCGAATTATGAAGTAAGAGATAGTGTAATCGGATTTGTACTATGAAAGATACTACCAGCAGCTGGTATTGGATGGATTAGAACAGGGAAGGGCCAGGGGCAGGTAGGCAGAGCCGTTGAAAACGCGTGTGGGATTGTCCAGAGAAGAGATGGGGTCCTTCCAGAGGCAGTGGTTGAGGAGCAATCAATCGGAATTTGTGGATAATTGAATAGAAATAATGAGGAAGTGGAAGGAGTTGGGGGTTCCTCTGTGTTTCAGCTCAGGTGACTCTTGGAGAGTGGGGTGTTAATTAGCAGACAGGGAGCACAGGCAAAGGAGCTTGTGGGAAGGATGCTGATACTCACTTTGGCTGTACCGAGTCAGATCTGTGAGAAAACCTAGATGGAAATGTGAAGACAACAGCTCAAAACTGTACCAGTGCTTAATAGATACACAGTGGCTGGATATATGGTTTGGGGCCCCATCGATGGCTCAGAGGCAGCTGGAGCCCTGAGAATAGTGGGGGAGTCTAGGACAAAGGGAAGAAGGCCTAGGACAGTATCCTGGGAAACATCAGAATTCAAGAGGTAGAAAGAAGGGAAAGAGGCACTAAAGGACCCTGAAAAGTCTTTGGAAACATAGTAAGATGGCATTACGATGCACCTCATTATTTTTCCTCTTCAACAGTTTTACACTGATGAATTTTTCTGATATTCTTTACCGTCAGTTCTACCAAAGGGTCAACTACCATTTTGCCTTTACTTCGTATCCTCCATCACTTTGCTCATTCTGTTGGTATCTCCTTTATTCTCCTATGCACAATTGAGAGGAAAAGCATGACCTTGCGCTGCATTCTGTAACACCAGGAAAATACGCCTTCCACGATATTGCTAATAACGAAGAATCCCTAGTAGCTGAGGATTTAGCTTGGCATTCTGGTATTGGAGTTTACTATTCTTAGACATAAATATCTTAGTGCAAATCGTATTTTGATATTATTTTGAAGTCTTAAATTGTATATTAGGGAGTCATTGACATTGAAATTTTTGACAGTTTCACACTTGGAGAAAGCGCGTGTTAAAGAATCTCTCCCAGCTTCTAAAATGGCAGTCTAAGATTATATTCTTAGACTTCGCGTAGTACTCATGGCTGATACTTTAGTTTTTTATGTATTTGATAAATATAGATTAAATGCTGGCAATGTCCAAAGCCAAGCTATTGCAAGAGAACAGAGGGGTGACATAAAATGAGTAACTGAAGCTGGATAAAAACCTTCTATTTACAAAATGATGAAGGTTCTCTACTCCCAACTCCCACCTCCCCCACCATCTCCTGTGTCATTCAAAAGGAAAACAGTAGCGGAAGGGTAAGAAAGTACAGCGAGCTTCTGAGTTTCCTCATGCGGACTACTTTGATGCATACTTCTGAGATGTTAAATTCTCTTCAGAAACACTTATTTTTGTGGGTCTGCTTTTCCGGCTCTCTAAGTACAAGCTTGAAATGCTTTTTGGATCATCCAGTCCCGATCTCTACCCTCAAAAGAATTTGTAGCCCAGACGGGGAGGGACATACACCACTTGGAGTAGACAGAGAAAGAGCGAGGCCAGGGGGCGGAGCGCTGGCGTTAGCTGAATACAGACCCGCCAGTGCCTACGAACACCACTCGTACCATCTGGTCCAGCCTAGAAGTTCACTGTCAGCCTTGTAGTTCATCCCCTGCGATCTGGGACAGGAGACCTAGACTGTGGGAACCATGGATCATCATCACAGATACTCAGATATCGGCTCATGGTTGTATTTTCCATTCTGACCATGTGTCAGGGAATCCTGGATTCTTCCTCTGTCATGTGTTCCTTATGCCTAATAATAACCAGCACCATTAGATTGTATTATTGTTTGTTTATGATGACCTGTTTGTGTTTCTTCCTACCCAGTGGTGTGTGGGAGTTGGCCTGAACCAACTCATAAGAGCCTGTTGTTATGTTCCAAGGATTTTGTGAGCTGGTTGTTTAATAGGGTCATGATTAAAAATCAAATTGTATGAGCTTACAGACCAAAACAAGGACATTAAAAACAAAGGTAATAAATACTCAAAATTCAGCACTCCTTAATAATTTTGTTACGTTTTACCCTTCTTGGTGCTTTCGAGGTTGCTTTTAACTGTTGTGTCTGTATAGAAATACCAAACAAGGGTTTGTTTCTGTGCACGTCTTTCCACTTCTGTGTTGCGTGACGTCAGGTTCCTAACTTGAAATTGGCCGTGGGGAGAGTATTTACGTCACCAAAACTGGCAAACTTTGTAAGTCAGGGCTTGCTTTATTGTTTTGTTGATTGTTTAGATTTCAGAAACTAATAGAAAAGATAGTAATAAGATTACATTTTATTTTTATTTTATTTTTTTAGAGAGAGCGAGCAGGAGGGAGGGACAGAGAGAGAATTTTAAGCAGGCTCCATGCCCAGCACGGAGCCAGACACGGGCTCAGTCTCACAGCTCTGAGATCATGACCTGAGCTGAAATTAAGAGTCAGACACTTAACTGACTGACTGAGCCACCCAGGCACCCCACACAGATTATATCTTAAAGTTTGTTCTGTCTGTATCCATTCTGTTGTGAATAGCACACAAAAATGAGGAAATAGTCTTCTACCATTCATCAAAGAAGTCACTCATGTAACTGACAAGCAAGTGAAGGTCTGATGTGTATCTTTGTTTTATCAGTTTCAAATTAGTCTTCACCATAAACAAAAAGATCAGCCAGTATTCACCTTGGAGCTACTCCTAAGCCAGTTCATGGCTTTTGAGTTCAGCAAAATTTAACAAATGTTGTCTGTGACCATCACTTGGCTGATGTAGAGTAAAGGGCATTCTGTACTTTACCATTCTTTATCAGTTTTATGCCTCGCATCCTTTATGTCTGTAAAATTCATAACAAACATGTATACATAATCTGCATATGTAATATTACACATGTATCATTTTCCGCAGAGAACTGGCTGTTATGCCTTTACGGGTGCACACAGCTCCTAGCTGCTAACAAGACCAGAGGAAGCTTGCTTTTGTCAATCCAGATTTAAACAGATTGCCTTTCCTTTCTTTTCCTTGCTCTTTCCCCATTCTTTTTTTCTTCCCTTTCTCTCTTTCACTCCCTCTTTGCTTTCCATCTGTTGTTTTTTTTTTTAATTTAATTTTGTTTTTTTTTTTTTCTTTTCTCCTTCCTTCTTCATAGTGACTAGTATGCACTATGTGTTTGAAACCGAGGAAGCCAGAAAGTACCTGAATTTCATACCATGCCAGCTTTTCGTTAAGTAAGAGAACCTGGAAAGATGGGGGAGCATCTTTAAATTCGTAACATGTGTTGCAGCTAGCAGAATAAATCACGTTGCAGTGGTATTTCATAGATTAGCAATGTCATTTCTGTGGAAATCCACTTGAGGTATGAAAATAGCCCCTGAGTTTCTATCTGTTAGCAATACTATACAAGTTGCTTTTTCTAATTATTTAGTCATTTCAAAATTTATGGTGACAAGGATTCAGTTTGACCTGAGTCTTAACCAAAATAAATTTGGTTTATAGAATTGACTGTGATAATTGTTACCATTTGTTGAGCTAGCTGCTTACTTCTGTTATTCCTAACCCTCGCGGGGATCCACAGGGCTGGCATCATTGTCCCCCCTCTACAGAGGGGACACTGGGACTAAGGAGCTTGTTCCTTGTCACAAATCTTAGAAGTTCCAGAGCTGGTTGCCTATTTCAGTTTTGACCCCAACCTTGCACACTTTTCAGGTATGACATCGTCCTGAGGCTACTTCTTCTCCTTCTTTTTTTTTTTTTTTCCCTTTTTCAAGATTTATTTATTTGAGAGACAGAGTGCAAGGGTGGTGGAGGGCAAGGCAGAGGGAGAGGGAGAATTTCAAGCACACTCCCAACACGAAGCTCTGTCCCTAGACCCTGAGATTGTGACGTAACGTACCTGAGCCAAAAATCAAGAGTTGGTGCTCAACTGACTTCTTATTAATAGCACATTAGAGAAATCAGATCTGACAGCAAAACTTTTTTATTGGTACAGCTCTTGAAATCAAGAACTATGTATGCCACAGAGAATTACATTTTGCGAACACTTTTTTGTTTCCTGTTGGGCTTATGTAAATGTCTTAATGCTTTCTCACTCTGGTGTCTGTCTTTTAGCCTTGGCGGGGGCCCAGATGATGCAAAAGAAATTATGAGGCACAGTTTCTTCTCTGGAGTCAACTGGCAAGATGTATACGATAAAAAGGTAGGTTATTTTCATGGAACAATCTTTATATATTTTGGCAAAAATGAATTTATGGCCAAAAAAATTTTTTAAGTGAATAAAATTCAGTTCAGTGATGTAATGATAGTTTTCATTTTTACTCTACATATAATTGAATATAATATTGAAATTCTTTGGCCAAAAATTTATTGATAATTCTGACTCCCAAAATGCATCTATGAAATGTTATTCAGTATGGTCGGTTGATTTTTCTTTTATCACAGTAATGTTAGTTTGCTTCTCATTGTTTCCTTAACATTGGTAGGAGAAAAAAAAAGACCCCAATGTTATGTTATTCTTTAAGAAAACTAGCAAACAAATCAGAATGTTTTTCCTTGTCTTTATGTCTTTAATTTTAAAGTGAGCTCTACAAATTTATTCATACGAATCTTATTTGAAAAGGAATTAAAAAGCCCTTTAGTTTTCAATATTTAACAAAGAAATGGATATTTTTCTTATTTGGGGCTTTTCTGTTATTTGAAACTGAATTTTAATGCCCACAAAATGGATGCTACTAATTTTGTAACTTTATTGTGATCTGCTTATTGCTTGTTTTTAATACTGTAATTTTTGCTTAGGACAGGAAATTACTGTATCTAGTCCTTTTTAATCTTTGTCTATTTTATTTCTTCTATTTCAGTTATTGCCTGTATAGGCACTGATTTTGATTTTTTGGTTTTCAAATGCTCATGTAAAATTTTTACCAAAATTTTACTATGAAATTTTTATGTAATGCCATATTTGCTTAGAATCTTTACTAGTTCTTTGTGTCGTTAGTCCTTCTATTTCAATTTATTCCAGTTTTCCCTATTTTTCTCTGAAACATATACAGTCAACATTTAGGAAATATCTATTTTGTGCCAAATATTCTCTTCTATTAATCCGTAAGGTAAAGATAGAGTGATACCATATGACTTATGAGGAAGAAGACAAGTACTGAATTTCTGCATTATGTTATGGGAATGGGGAGTATGTTGATTTTCTAAGCATTTCTTGTAAAATAGTTGCGTGGTAATAAATACCTCTACTCGAACTCTAGACTCCCACCGGGTGCAAAGCACAGGGGTAGATGTTAGATCCTTCTCGACCCTTCTAAGAAGCACATGACCTTTCTTAAACGTTTATTTTCTTCATGTAGATGACTAGACATCCACTGTATAACGCTGGTGATGTTCTTTGTGGGTTGTTTCCCTCTTTAGACCCTAATGGTAGGTATGTACTGTTTTTATCAAATCAGTTCACTACAAAAGACCCTCGTCAAAGAGAAGGATCAAAGTCTTCTTATGTCTCCCAAAAATAATACAGGGTCAGAGGTTTTCTTTGGTGTACAAAGCTATAGGCTGCAAACAAATACCCCTTTGCTGGACCCTCACCAAGCAAAATTAAAAAAAAAAAAAAAAGAGGGAGAGAGAGAGAAGGAAGGAGAGAAAACCTTTCTTGAGGAGATAATTGTGAGGCACCAGTGTGTCACTGCTAACTTAAAGAAGAGGCAAAGCATGGACTTTCTTCCATCCTGTCAGGAGACTAAGATATGCCACAAAGATTTCCTCGGCAGGGTTCAGCTCTCTGTGTTAAGTGGGATCACCTGGGGAAAGCTCTGGGAGACACACGTCCTGTCTCTGCTCCTTGGGGCTGGACATGCCTAGAGCCAAGGTGAAAGCAAGACACCCCCAGCTCCTTTGAGGTGAATGGGATTGGAGGGGGCCGGCCAGCAGGGAGAAGGAGCTGCCACATCATAGCTTTAGATGATGTATTGTGGAGACATGAGTTCAAATTGTTATAATTGATAAACATAGGTGCCACTTAATCTGAGAAGAGGTCTTAAGTGTCTTCCTTAAAGAAACATAACCACGAAAGTTACAGTGTCCATAAATAGAATTCATCAGGGACCGAGCTCCACTGCAGGTTTACCCGGGTGGATATCAGACGAGGCACGGATGTTTCCAGCCATCTTCCCTGTTTAAGGGACAGTATAGCAGCGTGACAGCAGCATCCGCACATTTTGAGTCTGTCTCTGGAAGGCTGTGAAAACGTGATTGGGTTTGTCTGGGTTTGTGTCACTAAGAAATAGGGGATTAATTATGGGAATGCTGTAATACTCTTTGGGAGTTTTGCTGTTTTGTAGGTTTATCATTACATAATCATTGGCCAGTTTTCTATATATTGTGGCAAAGCTAGAGATGACATATAGAGAAGCTAGTATCTTGAAGGGAAATCTAAATCTCTTCCTAGATTAAGTAAGAAAAGAAAAAGAATTAATCTTAATTGCGAATATCATGAAGAGCACAGGATTGAAGTGTGGAGATCCGTGCCCTAGATTTGCTTCTTCCTTCCTGTGGGGAAATGGACAAGCCATTTTGCTCACATAAAATTATGATCTCTAAAATGCCTTCACGCTTTAAGATTCTCTGGAGGATGTTTTAGAAGATGAATTTATCTGTATAAGTTTCTATATAAACTTCACACTCAGTTTGTTATCTTCTGCAAAAAGTCTGCTGGGATTTTGTGTGATAGCATGTTGAATCTGGATAAATTTGTGGCAGAATTGACATTCGAACAGGATTAAGGCTTCAGATCCATGAACATCGTATACCTTTCCATTTAATTAGGTTTTCTTTAATGTCTGTCTGTAACGTTTCATAATTTTCCATGTTCGAGTCTTATCTGTATTTTGTTAGTTTTGTCCTTAAGTATTTCATGTCTTCTGATAAAAATGGTATTTTAAAATTTTATTTTCGTAGTGTTTGTTACCAGTATATAGAAACACAATTGATTTTGTATATTACCTTATGTCCTGCAAACTTGCAAAGCTCACTTAGTAGTTTGTGTGTGTGTGTGTGTGTGTGTGTGTGTGTGTGTGTGTTGTGTGTATTAGTCAATATTCTCTGCATAGGTGATTATATCCTAATGTAAATAAGAAGTTTTACTTCATTTTCGATTGGTATGTTTTGTTTTCGTTTTTTTGTTTTTGTTTTTTTTTTTTGTTTTGCCTCAGTATATTGGCTAGGACCTCAATGTAATGTTGAATAGAAATGATGGAGTGAACATCCTGGTTTTGTTCTTGATCTCATGCAGAAAACATCTTTTATCATTAAATATGATGTTAATTATCACAGATAGTGCTGAAATCTTAGTTTTTAAATATCACTCTTCCAAGCAAAGAACCAAGGGTACTTGGAAAAGTAGTTTATTTCAGAGCTTGGATAGGGAAAATAAAAGATAAGCCCATGGAATTTTGTGGTGCCAAAAAGTAAAAAACAAAAATAGGTTGATAGGTAGGTAGGTAGATAGATAGATAGAGGTGCATTAATAGGATGCAGGAGTGAACCTTAAATAAGTCCCAGTGATGAAAGCTGGAAAAATTTAAATAACAAATAGTTTATTGTTTATTACTCTTATTTATTAGTCTATTATGACCCAAGGAATAAAACTTCCACACTACAAAAATAAATGATTGAACAAATAAAATGTTAAGAAGAAGAGATATGTCTTCCTTATAGATGAATTCCAGTTAATAAATGTAGTTTCATAATGGAAAAAATGTGTCTGTATATACTTCTTATGCATTATACAGTTGGAAACATGTTAAGATACTGGTAACATTGGTTGCCTCAGGAGAGGGAACTAAGTGAATGAGACCCATGGTGTGTGTTCAGCTTTTCATTACATGTGGTTTTGGAACTTTTGAATTTTTATTTATTTATTTTTTTTGGAACTTTTGAATTTTTAACTATGTAGATAGATATGTAGTCAGTCATAAGTAGCATTAAAACTTTAAGAAGACAATAAAATGAAAAATATGTAAATATTTAAATAAAGAATCTTGTGAGTATCAGAATAAAATGAAACAAAACAAATAAAATAAATGCAGAAGGAATGAGGGAACTAGAAAATCACCATCAGACCCTCAGAGGGGAACTTACTGCATGTGGGATCTACCAATGAATGTTAAAATCAGTGGGCAGAAGTTTAAGAAATAATTGCGTAGTCTCAGTGTATCGGTCCTCAAACATTTATTATATACAAAGCTTGAAAAAGTAACTTTTTGGTAGAAAAGCCTGGTGGACTATGTCTTAAGCCCGCTGATCGAGATTAGCATCACCAGTGATAAGACAGACTTGCTATCCTGTAGCCCGTGATACAGATTGTGGGAAGGCTCGATCACTTTTGTGGTATTCTATGCATAGCCTCAACATAATGATGAGAAAACCTGAAACACCCAAATGGAGGGGTCATTCCTCTGGCCAGGTAAACCCAAAAGTGTCAACTTCATGCAAGGAGAGGATTGACTACAGAACCAGGCCGGCTGAAAAAGACGGAGGGCACACTGACCAAGTGCAGTGTGGGGTTCCAGACAGGGTCCCAGACAGGGTCCCAGACAGGGTCCTGGGACAGCAGATGGCCATAGTGGGAAGGTGTTGAAGTCCAGATAAGGTTGCTGATAACAGTTTTGTACCAGTGTTAATTTCTTAGTTTTGAGCATTGTGCTTGACTGTATGAGATATTATCCTTAGGGGCAGGTGAGTAAATGGGATAGGGGAGCTTTTCATACTATTTTTGTAAGCTTCTCTAAGCCTAAAATTATTTCAGTATAACAAGTTATAAAAATGCGATGTTAGTGTAAGCTTTCTATACCTCCTTTATTAGGTTGAGGAAGTTCCCGTCTGTTCCTAGTGTGCTAATAGTTTTTATCCTGAAGAGAATTTAGAATTTCATTAAAAGATTTTCTGCATTTGTTGTAATGACCCTATGGTTTTTCTCTTTTATATTCTATTAAGATGGCGAATTACACTGATAGGCTTTCTAATGTTCAGTGAACCTCCATTCCTGGAAAACCCACCTATTCCTGATGTCCTTATTATGTATTGCTAGATTTGATACAATGGATTTTTTAAGGATTTTTGCATCCTTAAATCCTGAGTGGTACTGGGGCGTCATCTTTTCCTGAATTGTTTTTGTATGATTTTCATTTTGGGATCATGTTTGATTTTTTAAAATGAAGAGAGAAGTATTTCCTCTTCTTTAATTATATGGGATTGTTCATATAGAATTTGTATTATCTGTTCCTAAAATCTTTGCTAGAATATACCAGTGAAGCCACTTGGGCCTGGAGTTTTGTATTTGTTTGGGAGGATTTTAGCTCTGAGCTCATTTTCTTTCATAGTTGTGGGTCTGTTCTGCTTAATGTTTCAGGATCTTTTGTCTTCTAAGCTTTCTAATTTAATGGCTTAAAGATATTTATAATATTCCCTTATTGTCTTTACAATGTTTGTTGTAATGTATGTAATGATGATCTCTCTTTTAATCCTGATAGTGGTGATTTGTGTGTTCTCGCTTCTTTTTCTTGATCAGTCTAGTGAGAGGTCCATATCAGTGCTATTGAATTTTGTCAGAGAACCAGCTCTGGTTTCATTGATTTTCTGTATTCTTTTTCTGCTCATTATTCATTGATTAATTAATTCTGTTCCTTGCTATTTCTTTATTCCATTTCTTTTGAGTTTACTTTGCTCTTCTTTCCCTATTTTATTTGGGGGGAAGCTAAGATTATTGTTGGGGGACTGTTCTCTTTTTGTAGCATAGCACTTAGTGAATGCTGTGAGTTTCCATAGAAGGACTGTTACCTTTGTTTTGCAAGTTTTGATACGTTCTTTTTTTTTTTTCATTTCAAAATAGTTTTAATTCCTCTTATGATTCCTTCTTAACTTGGAGATTATTTAGAAATATATCGTTTGATTTCCAAATATATAGATTTTTCAGATTTTTCTGTTACTGATTCCTAACTATTTTGTGTTTGGAAAACATACTTTATATGATACTAATCCTTTTAAATTTATTGACATTTGCTTTATGGCCCAGAAAACGGTCTCTCTGATGTATGTTCTATGTACACTTGAAAAGAGTGTATATTCTGCTTTTTAATGCACAAAGTGTTCTGTCAATAGCCATTTGTGAAGATGGTTGGTGGTGCTTATCTTTCCTGTATTCTTACTGATTTTCTATTTGTTCTTTCAGTCCCTGGAAAAGGGTTTTTGAAATCTGGAGCCATAATTGTGCATTTGTTTCTCTTTTGTTTCATGTATTTTGAAGCTTCATTGATAGTTGTGTACACATTTAGGTTTGTGATAGCTTCTTAGTGAATTTAGCCCTTTATCTTCATGAAGTGTTCCTTTATATTCATAGCAATAATCATTGTTTTGAAATCTTTTTCTGGTATTAATATAAGTACTCCAGCTTTCTTTTGATTTTATCATTTCCATCATGTTACTTTTACAAGTGGGTTTTCTTTTAGGCATCATGTAGTTGATTCCTGTGTGTTTGTGTCTATTTTCATGTATATTATAGTCTTTATTTACAACTTTATGGCAAAAAAGAAGAGGGAAAATTTAAAACAGGGCATTCAAGCTGATATTTCAGATTAGAGAAGTTCCATTTTAAATGTCAATCTCATTGCCCAAAGGTAAACAATAGTGAATCTACGTATGCAGTTTCCTTTTGAAGTATAGTGTTCATATTTTAGGCATCTTTTAAACATAAAAATTCAAAGAAAGCAAAATCACTCCTTAAAAGCTGCATAAATTAAGGGTGTTTTAAATTTATCTTGTCCTGTAATAAAAAATTAAAAGCTGGAAAAGCAGTTGCACTTCCTATGTGAGTGGACGGTTGCAACAATTAGTCATTTTATGCAGTGACGGTTATATTTTCAATTCACCATTAACTACTCTGAACTTACCATGAGATGTAGTCAAAGTCAGAAGACAAGACTTAGGGAGAGTTCCCCTTTTTCGTGGGAGGTTAAGCCTTTCAGAACCAGCATGGAAAAGAGACACCCTGTTGAAGAATTCTGGTGTGGAAAAAAAATGAATGTAGTCAGTTTCAACTCCTGCTGAACTGGTGTACTGTTTTCATTGACATGTTTCGTATTGTTCTTCTGGCTCTGCTGTGTTTAATTCTTCTAGTTTATCTGAGTCTTCAGCAGTATAGAGGTTTTCATCAATGGGACCAGCATCCCTGGCTCCGTTTTCCTGTCTCTTCCCTTTGTTGTGCTGTTTCCACATTGCTTCCTTCACCACTTCAGCCCTACCTCTGGAAGCTCGGCATCATTGTTTGTTGGAAGTACATGAGTTTTCAGGACTAGCTACAGTTACTGCCTTTCTCATTCACACCTCTTGGGATATACAGGCTTAAGTCCACTCCGTTTGTGTGCACTGAATCATCCCCCTTCACCTGTTGTCTGTGTATCACAGGTGTTGTCTGCTTCCTTATGCTCACCAGCCCAAGCAGGACAAAATTCCAACACCCCCATGGCCACGATCACCAGTGCTTTCTCTGCTTTGAAGTCTGCTTTCTTTCCTTATCTTGCTCAAGTTCATCCTTATTTTCCTGTCTTTTCCTTTCCTCTCATGCACGAAAATGTTAGGGTGATGTTGGTAACAGTGGAACCTAGGGCAGAACATCTCTTTCAATTGTATCTTACGAAATTTCATTTTCTTTCTCTTCCTTCTTTATATCTTTCTTCACCACAAATCCGGGAGGAAATGCATGGTGATGCATATAACTATTATCCCCTCCAGGGCTTACCCAAAGTCAGCCGTATTTGTTGTCTTCCAAAGCTTCAAGAAAATGTTTGCACACTCTTTGAGGGTTTTTTTTCTCTTTTCCACTTCGCTGTGCTTTTTGTTCACTCTCTGCAGTTTTCTCTCACCTCAATTATCCATACCGTCTTTTTCAAGTTTTTTACCTCTTGCATTACATTTTCTCACCAGTCACATCATGAGCCAACTTATGCTTACCTCACTTAGTTCACTGCCCTTGCTTGAAGGGCACACATACCATAGATTAGGATCTGCACCTTTAATTATTTTTTTAGCAAAAGTACAGGTATGAATAGTTCATTTAGCTCTTGCATTTCTTTCTTCTTGTCATCTTTTTTCAATTTCTTTTCAGCTTCACTTTACGCTATGTGATGTAGATTTTGTTGACTAAATTAAACTTGATTACTGATAGCTTTGATAAACTTATGTTGTTTTGCCCCTGTATTATTTAGATCAGAAATTTTAGGGGCGCCTGGGTGGCTCGGTTGGTTAAGTGTCGGACTCCTGATTTCAACTCAGGTCACACTCTCAGGGTCATGAGATCGAGCCCCATGTTGGGGCTCAGCATGGAGCCTACCTGAGATTCTTGATCCTTCTCTTTCTGTCCTTCTCCCACTGCACACACACATTCTCTCTCTCTCTTAAAAAAATAATTTCTGTTCAATAATTTTCTCTTTATTTTTCTGCTCCATCTTTTTGCTACCCACACCCTAACTCTGTTTCTTGGAGGGCATTATAGAGACAGGTGGCACCAGCCAGACTTAAACCCAGCTGGATACTGTCAGGGGATCCGGCCTCACAGCAGGAGGGGCTAGATCCCTATGTTACCTATTCAGTAGGTAACATAGGATTTTTAAATGGACTCTGAAGCCCATTTTCATTTAATGCAAGTATTGACATAGTTACTATGGATTTCAATCTATCATCCTGGGATTTTTTTTCTTTCCATTTTTTTAAAATCTGTTCCTTTATCTTCATCTGCCTGCTTTGAGATTTATTGAATATTTTATGATTCTGTTTTATCTTGGCTCTTGTCTTATTAGATATACAGCTTCTCTTTATTGTTTTGAGGTTGTTTCCAGAGTTTGCCATACACAAGCTTATCTTTTCACAGATTGCCTTTAATTAATATTAGAACCACATCACATTCACAGCACATTTGTTTCCTCTTCCGTTCTTTATGCTATCATTTTACTTTCCCATGTCATCAGCGTCATAGCACGAGAACTGTATTTTGCTCTCGACAAGTTATATTTTGATGTGACTAAAACTGTGTATTTACACTTTTAGCATTCTCCATTCCTTTATGTAGATCCTTGCTTCCATCTGGTATCTGGTTTTTGGTTCATTGCTTCTTTTCAGCCTTTATTCTAAGGCTCGTTTACTTAGCTCCACTTCTCAGACATGACTCCCTGGGCTTGGAAAGATTCGTGGAAAAAAAACATGTTTGAAGGAAATATAAGGTAAGGAAACGATGGGAATGTGACATTTCGGAAGCGGAGGCCAATGTGAGAATGAACCAAGTCTCAATGAATGAAGGAAGATCTGCTGACTGGGAAGGACCTGCGCGCAGTTCAGGGTAGACTGAAACTGGATGCAAGAAGTGGAGCAGGGCGCCTGCGGATTTGCTGTAGTTTCAGGCAAGCTTAGTTCCTGTTTGCTTGATGCACCTACTTACCTACTCAACTAGGACACTGACAGAACATGACTGGACCCCTTCAGCTTTTGTTAGGGTCAACTTTTAGGTGGTAGAGTTCGGAAAAGAGAATCTCATTGAGAGACTGCGCAGGGATGGTAATATTTCATTCCACATGCAGGTATCCAGTGGCTAGAGATACAGGACTAGCACTGGAAGTAAGGACAGCAATGGATATGGCTATCTGGAAACCTGCTTAAACAAGGGCTGTGGGAATGGATTTCCTCTGTGAGCAGGGGAGGGATGAGAAAAATTGATGGGAAAGAAAAAGAGAGCCCAGGATGGGGTGCCTGGGTGGCTCAGTGTCTGCCTTTGGTGAGGTCATGATCAGGTCATGATCCCAGGTGTTGGGATTGAGTCCCACCTCGGGCTCCCTGCTCAGTGGGGAGTCTGCTTCTCCCTCTGCCCCTCCTCCTACTTGTGCTCTCTCTCACTCTCTTTCTGTCCAAAAAAAATAAAAATAAAAAGTCAGGTACAGAGGGTGGTGTGAGGACAGTGAGAACCAGGATTGAGTGTTGGAAAATATCCACAGTCAGGAATGGAAGTTGGTTTGAGGATGCATTTTTATAAGGTGTATCAGAATCCCTTGTGAAGAATCATGCAAAAGTTGCAGGGACACTTTTCTGACTGAAAAATTCATCTTGATGAGATTGGTGATTGTGGCAGTTGACGCAGGTGTTAGCGATCGCTATGGTGTTCGTCCATGAAGCAAAGTCAAGTACAACATGGGCACTAACAGAAGATGGATGGTCAGCTACAATATGCCTCTAGGAGCTCCACATTGATATGCTCCTTCCCTGCTCGAACAATGGCCCATTTTTTAAACTTTGGATCAAAGAAAGATGGGCTCCAAATATCTACCAAACACTCCTGCAGTTTAACATTAAAATTACTGTCTTCCATTGATCATGAGGCATTGTACTGAGGATATAAAAGAAGACAGACAGCTGTCCAGATATTAGTTATGGCATGAAATGCAAATGGCCACAGTTTTAAGATCCCTCAGATTGGGTTAAAACAAAATACCAGTAGGTTTCCTTAAAAGAATCTCACCTGAAACAAAATTACCCAGAAAAGTGAAAAAAATAAGAGGATGAACAGAGATTAAGCAGTCAGATATTCTCAGAAGTAAATAGATAACAACAATAATTTGGGGCAAAGTTGATTGCAATCCATAAATAGGAAATGTGAAAGATTATTTTTGCCAAAATGAAAAAATACGCACCAAATAGCAGCATATCCACAAGCACAGAACACTGTCAGAAATGCCAGGGGACTTCTCAGAAATACAGTTTCTCGCTCAGTGTGGCAGAGGTGTACTGGCAAGAGGTAGCTTGTGGTTTTGTTGGTTTTCTTCATCAATTTCGTTTTCAGTTTCATTGATTTCTGCTCTGAAATTTCTTTCTTTCCCTTACCACAGGTTTTATTTGCTCTTCTATTTCCAGTTTCCTAAGCTGTAAGCTTAGACTATTACTTCAGATCTTTCCTTTCTAATGAATGGATTCAGTTCAATAAATTTTCCTTTAAGTTCTCTTTTCACTGCATCCCACAAATTTTTGATAAGTTGTATTTCATTTTCATTTAGTTCAATATATTTCAGCTTTTTTCCTGAGACTTCCTGTTTGACTCGTGTGTTGTTTTGGTATATTATGATTTAAACTCTTAAGTGTTTGGGGGGTTTTGAGCTCTTTTTGATTTCCAGTTTAATTCCACTGTGGCCTGAGAACGTTCCCTTGAATGTCTGTTCTTTTTAAGTCTGTTAAGGTGTGTTTTATGGCCTAGAATGTGGTCTGTCTTGGTGAATGGTCTGTGAGCTTGAGAAGAGTGTGTGTTCTGCTGTCTTGGGATGAAGTAGTCCATAAATATCAATTGGGTCTAATTGACTGACGGTGCTTTTCAGTTCAGTGATGTCCTTACTAATTTTCCACGTACCGGATGTGTCAGGTACTGATAGAGCGATCTTAATGTCTCCAAGTGTAATAGGGAGTTAATCTGCTTTTCCTTGTTCCTCTATCAGTTTTCGTCTGCTGTACTTTGAATCTCTGTTGTTAGATGCATACACATGAAGGATTCTTAGGTCATATTGGAGAATTTGCCACCTTATCATGATGTAATGTCCCTCTTTGTCTGTGATAATTTTCCTTACTCGGAAGTCTGCTCTGCTTGAAATTAGTGTAACTACTTCAGCTTTCCTTTGGTAAGTGTCAGCATGGTACGTCTGCCTCCATCCCTTTACTTCTACTAATCTCTCAGTGTCTTTACGTTGAAAGTGTATTTCTTGTAAATAATACATAGTTGGTTCTTGTTTTTTTATATACTCTGGCAGTCATTGTCTTTTCATGGGTGTTTTTAGGCCATTGAAATTTAAAGTGATTATTGCCATAGTTGGATTATTATCTGCCATATCTGTTATTGCTTCCTATTCATTGTCCTGTTCTTTGGTTCTTTCTGTGTGTTCCATTCTTTTTCTGATTTTTCTGGTTTTAACTGAACATTTTCTAAGAATGCATCTTTTTCTCCTCTCTTAGCATATCATTTATACTTCTTTTTAAACTGTCTTGGTGCTTTCCTTTAAGGTTGCAGCATATATTTATAACTAACTGAAGTCCTTTTTCAAATAATACTACACCATTTCACAGATGGTACAAGTACATTAAAGCAGTATTCCTAATTCCTCCTTCCTGTCCCAAGTAACATTGCTCATTAATGTCACTCATCCATAAACTATAGTTATTGTATACATTGTTGCATTATTATTGTGAACAAACTGTTTTCTGTTAAATCAATTAGGGGTGAGAAAAAAAATTATTTTACCTTCGTTGGTTCCTTTTCTAGCATTCCTCCTTTCTTTCTGTAGAACTAAGTTTCTACCATTTTCTTTCTTTCTGATGAACTTTTTTTTTAAAGACTGTTTATTTGAGAGAGAGACAGAGCGAGCATGAGCCAGGGGGAGGGGCAAAGGGAGAGGGTGAGAAAGAGACTCCCTGTTGAGCATGGAGTGGATGTGTGGCTCTATTCCCAGGACCTGGAGATCTTGACCTGAGCTGAAGTCAGACGATTAACTGACTGAGCCACCCAGGCACACCTGAACTTTTTTTTTTTAACATTTCTTGCAAGGTAGGTTTACTGGTGACAGATTGCCTCAATTTCTGTTTGTCTAGGAAAGTATTATTTCTTATTTTTGAAAGATAATCTTTCTGGATACAGAATTCTAGGTCAGTGTTGTTTTCTTTCAACACTAAGTATTTTACTCCATTTTTTTTTCTTACTTGCATGGTTACTGAAGAGAAAGCTAATGTAATTCTTGTTTGAACCTCTATAGATGAGGTTTTTGGGGTGTGTGCGTGTGTGTGTGTGGCTTCTTAAGATTTTATCCTTGTCTTTGATTTTCTGCAATTTGAATATAATATGGCTAGGTATAGATTTTGGACTCTATGTTGAGTCATATTCTCTGAAATTAGGAGATACTGTTTTGTTGGCTAGTGCTAATTTTGAAAAATGCTCAGTCATTATTGCTTTAGGTATTCTGCTTTCTCTCTTTAACCTCCTTCTTATATTTCCATTACATACGCCTTTTATTACTGTTTCACAATTCTTATTTCTCTTTCCTTTTCTGTTTTGGAAGTTCCCATTACCATTTCAAGCTACTGATTCTGTCCTTGGCCATGCCCTGATTGTTAATGAGCTCATCAAAGGCATTCTTAATTTCTGTGATGATGTATTTTTTATTTCTACAATTTCCTTTTTATTCTTTCTTAGAGAATACATTTCTTCACTTATATTACCCATATGTTCTTTTTTTTTTTTTTAAAGATTTTATTTATTTATTTGACAGAGATCACAAGTAAGCAGAGAAGCAGGCAGAGAGAGAGAGAGAGAGGAGGAAGCAGGCTCCCTGCCGAGCAGAGAGCCCGATGCGGGGCTCGATCTCAGGACCCTGGGATCACGACCTGAGCCGAAGGCAGAGGCTTTACCCCACTGAGCCACCCAGGCGCCCCATATTACCCATATGTTCTTGCATGTAGTGCAGTTTTTCCATTAAAACACTTACTATATTTTCATAGATGAATTAAATTCCCAGTCTGATAATTCCAGCATCTTTGCCCATCTTTGCCATATCTGAGGCTGGTCCTGGTGCTTGCTCTTTATTGTGAAACTGTTGTTTTTTCGTTTGTTTTATTTTTTACTATGCCTTGTAGTTTTGTCTTGAAAGTCAGACATTATGTACTGGGTAAAAGAAACTGAAGAAATGGAGGTAAATAGGTTTCTAGCAGAGATTTTATGTGTTTATCAGGCTAGTTTATGAGGCTAAATTTATTTGCTAGTGCTAATACTTTTTTTAGGAGATAGTTCAATTTGTATGCCTTTTATTTTTTTTCTTACATAATTGCACTGATTAGAATCACCAGAACAAGGTCATATAGAAATGGTGAGAACAGACATTTAATTATTATAGCATGAACATATCCCCCAGTTACTATGATACTAGCTGTAGGTTTTTTTATGTGCACCATCTCTCAGATTGACAAAATTTTCCACTGTTCTATTTTCTGAACATTTTTATTATGAATGGATGCTGGATTTTGTCAAAATGCTGCTTTCTGCATTCACTGACATAGTTATGGTATTTCTGTTTTAGTTTGTTAATATGGTGAATCACATTGATTTTTTTAATATTATGTCTATGCTTACACACCTCAAATTAACCCCAATCATGGTATGTATTTTTTATGTATTGCTAAATTTCTTTTGTTAGCATTTTGTCAAAGATTTTGCATATAATGAAAAATAGTAGGCTATACTTTTTTTTTAATGTATTAACCACCTGGTTTTAGAATCAGGATAATGCTAGAGACCAAAAGTGAGTGGTATTTCCTTGTCTTCTATTTTATGAAAGATTTTGCATAGAATTGGTATATTTCTTCTATAAATGTAGAATGTCCTGTGAATCTTTCTGAGCCCAGACTAAAGAAATTCAGTCTCTAACGGATATAGGACACTTCTAGTTACAAATTTTAAAATTTTGTCTGATTGTTGAACTAATTGACATTGAGTTGATCATTTATTGTCTTGATTTCTTTTTTCTATTTCTTTTAGCTTGGTTTTTAAATTAGTTCTTTTTCTGATTTATTAAGTTAAAACTTAGATTTGAATCTTTTCTTTTCTAATACAGCATTGTAGTGCTATATATTTACTTCTGAGCAACTCTAGCTCTGAGCACAGCCTATAAGTTTTGTTATGTCATACTGTGACTTACTATTTGTTTCAAAATGTTTTCTGATTTCCCTTTGGTTTCTTCTTTTGACCATATGAGTTATTCAAGTGTATTGTTTGATTTATAATATTTGGACATTTTTCAGCTGTCCTTCTATTTTAATCTCAAGTTTAATTCTTTTCTTAAAGAACATACTTTGTATATTTTAACTATTCTAAATTTTTGAGATTTGTTTTATGAAATATGGTTTATTTTTTTTTTTTAAAGATTTTATTTATTTATTTGTCAGAGAGAGAGAGAGAGAGCGAGAGTGAGCACAAGCAGATAGAGTGGCAGGCAGAGGCAGAGGGAGAAGCAGGCTCCCTGCTGAGCAAGGAGCCCGATGTGGGACTCGATCCCAGGATGCTGGGATCATGACCTGAGCCGAAGGCAGCGGCTTAACCCACTGAGCCACCCAGGCGTCCCTGAAATATGGTTTATATTGATGAATGTTTCGTGTGCATTTGGAAAGAATATGTATTCTCCTGTCATTTACAGTGTTCTGTAAATGTCAGTTGTTAAGTCAGGTGAATGAATAGTGTTAAGTCTTCTACATCCTTACTGAATGTTTAATGGTTTACTTGTTGTCAGTTACTAAGAAAGGAAGAAGAAAATCCTCAATGGTAATTATGGCTTTGACTATTTCTCTTTTAGTTCTATCAGCTTTGCTTTATTTTAATCTTCAAGTTCTACTTGTAAATGTTCCCAAATTTAAGATTGTTATATCTTCTTGATAAACTTACCTCCTCATCATTTCATCTAGCTTAGCCAATTTTTGGCATAAAGATTAGATACGAATGAAAAAAAAAGAAAAACAATAAAGAAAAATTTTTTTAAAAGTTGATTGCAAATATCTATAAAATTAACAAACTTTTAGTTAGATATACTAAGGAAAAAAAATCAGATGCTAAAATCACAAATGAAATAGGGACATTACTACTGACTTTATAAAAATAAAAAAAGGACTATAAGAGAATGCTCTGAACAGATGTACATGTAAAAATGGATAACCTACATGAGATGGAAAAATTCCTAGAAATATACAAACTACTGAAATGACTCAAGAAGAAATCGGAAATCTGAGTAAAGCTCTAACTAATAAGGCAATTAAATCAGTAATCAAAAAATCCCAACAAGGAAAAGCCCAAGACCAGATGGCTTCACTGGAGAATTCTATCAAATATTTCAAGAAGAAATACCACCACTTCTTCTCAAACTCTTGCAAGAAATTGTAGGAGTGAATACTTTTTAACTCTGTGAGGCCAGCTTTACCCTGATTCCAAAGCCACACAAAGACATTACAAAAAGAGAAGACTACAGACCAATATTCCTAACTAATATAGATACAAAATTCCTCAATAAGATCTTAGCAGACCAATTAGTAGCATATTAAAGGGATTGTACACCATGATCAAGTGAGTTTTATCCCAGAAATGCAAAGACAGTTCAACAGACTAAAATTAATCAATGAAATACCCCACATTAATAAAGGAAAAAACCCCCATGATCATCTCAGTTGGTGCAGGAAAAGCATTTGACAAAATTCCACACCTTTGCTGATTCATAAAAACAAACAAACAAAAAAAACTGAGAAAACTAGGAATAGAAGGAAACTTGTTCAACAGGATAAAGGCCATAGATTAACCTACAGCTGACATCATACTTGGTGTTGAAAGACTGAAAGCTTTTCACGTGAGATAAGGAAGAGAACAAAGATGCTCACTTGTGACACTTCTGTTCAACATTAATACTGGAAGCTGAAGTCAGAGCAATTAGAACAGAACATAAAAAGCAATCAGATTGGAAGGAAGTAGTAAAACTACCTCTCTTCACAGATGTAGAAAACCCCAAGGAGAACACACACACACACACACACACACACACACACACACACCCACCCTCTAAAGCTAATAAACAGATTCAGCAACATTTCAGGATATGAAATCAACACCAAAATAATACTTTATATTTGTATATATTAAGCTGTGAACAAGCTGGGAAGCAAATTAAAACAATTCCATTTACAGTAACATCAAAAAGAATAAAATACTTAGGAATAAGTAGAATCACAGTGGTGCAAGTTACACGCTGCCGACTTAAAATACTGCTGAAATAGGTGAAAGAATTCATGGGTAAATGGAGAGACACCCCATGTTTGTAGCTTGGTGACTTACTATTAAGATGATAGACACAATCAGTGGTATTACAGAATCGATGCAATCCTTATGAACATGGTTGTGTGCAACCTGTGTAATATGCTCCTGGATTCACTGTGCTTCTATTTTGTTAAGGATTTTTGCATCAGTGCTTGTGGGTATATTGATCTGTAGCTTAGAACATGCAGGTCTTTTAAAGCATCAGATCAAGCCTCAATAGAAAACAAAGGAGCTATGTCACTCAGACTGTTTTCTGTGATCAATAAAATTGTAATAAAACTAGGAGTAATCAACAAAGAAATACTTCTCTAAACCACAAATGTTTGAAATCTTTAAGATAAACTTGAATATAAGTCACGGATTATGAAGTAGCTGCATTGGAAATCAGAAAATACTAGAGTTGAATGGCAGTGAAATTTGTGAGACGCAGTCAAGACAGTTCCTAAATACTTGCACAGGGGTGGGGGCGGGCAAACAAAGCAGAAAGATCCAAAATTAGCCAAGCTCCCAAATCAAATTAGGGGAGGAAATTCAACAGCAGAATAATCACATTGAGCGTGAGTAGAAGGCACCGAGTGAATGTAAAAGTACAAATGAATGAAACACAAAGCAAACGTTTGAAAGGATCAAGAAAATGCAGTTATATAAGAGACTAGTAAAGTAGACAAATCTCAGAATTATTCAAGAAAAATATTAGGAATTAAAATGAGATACAGAAATATAGAAATGAAAATGTAATTCAACTACCACAGATAATTTTTATACTGTTTATTAAAAAAGAGTTAATGGATAATTTTAAGCAAACTGTAAATTATCCGCTGATTCAAGAAAAATGTGAAAACATTTCATTGTTAAATTAGTATAAAATCTGTCATCTCTCCAGCTCCGATGTTTTTACCCAATACAAAAACACCAGTACAAGCCCAGATGAGTTTTTCAGGTAATCTCCATCAAACATCCAAAGAGAAGATAATCCCTATCATTAGAAAGATTTTATACAGGCTGCTCCTAAGAAAGAAAGAGGGTTATATGCTTCTTAAACTTATTTTATAACCTTTGGTAACCCTGATAAGACTCCTACAAGAAAAAAAAAATATATATATATAGGCCATTTGTGAACAGAACTTAAATATTCTATGTAAAATATTGAAGTTATTTCTAATATTGCGTCACAGTATTTATGTTCTCATATCCATGTTAGATTTGTTCTTGAAATATGATTAGATTAGAAAAATTTTATGTTATTCATCACATTTAGAGATTAAGGAAGAAACTGACATGACCATCTCAATCTGTATAGAAAATCTTTTCATGAAAATGAAAGTAGAAACCATTCATGACTTTTTTAAAGATATATTTAAAACTGTTAGTAACCTCAAAGTAAAGTGAATCTTCTTTAAGTTTTTATCAACATTTTTCTACAAACATTATACTTAATGGTTGGATATTACAAATATTTTCTTTAAATGTAAGGAAGATGATATCTATCAATATCACATTCATGGTGGTTTTTTTATATTATTTTTAAAAAGATTTTATTTATTTTATTTGAGAAAGAGAAGGGCAGAAGGAGAGGGAGAATCTCAAGTGGACCCCCAGCTGAGCAGGGGTCCCAATGTGGGGCTTGATCCCATGATCCTGAGCCAAAATCAAGAGTCAGATGCTTAACCAGCTGAGCCACACAGGCACCCCTAGGCAGTGTTTATCATAGATTCTAATAAAAATAAGATAATAAGAAATAAGGGGTATGTGATTTTTAAAAGAAAATAAAACTTAATCTCTGATAGTGGAATATGTAATAATTAACATTTGTCTTTTTTTTACAGTGCAGTACTATACTGAATAAAAAAATGAGTAAGTTGGATTTATAAATATCATTTGGTTGATTGGTTTATAAGTATTTATTTGCAAATCTCAAAAATACATGAACAGGGGCACCTGGGTGGCTCAGTGGGTTAAAGCCTCTGCCTTGGGCTCAGGTCATCATCCCAGGGTTCTGGGATCGAGCCCCACATCGGGCTCTCTGCTCAGCAGGGAGCCTGCTTCCTCCTCTCTCTCTGCCTGCCTCTCTGCCTACTTTTGATCCCTGTCAAATAAATAAAATCTTTAAAAAAAAATACATGAACATAAAAAATCAAGTTACATAAGATACTTAGGGAATGATACATTGTAAAACTGAAAATGAACTAAAGAAAATTATGTCTGTGATGGCCTATCTCTGGGTGAAAATGATAAGAACTTGCATGCAAATGATACAAAGAAATAGCACCACAATATTTGCTTGAGCCATATATAATTGTAATGGTGCCTGGGTGGCTCAGCGATTAAGCTGCTGCCTTCGGCTGGGGTCATGGGCCCGGGGTCCTGGGATTGAGCCCCACTTTGGGCTCCCTGCTTGGTGGGAGGCTGCTTCTCCCTCTCCCCCTGCTTATGTTTCTACTCTCGCTGTATCTCTGTCAAATAAATAAACAAAAAAATCTTTAAAAAAAGGGGGGGGTGAATATTAGTGAGGGGAGAGCAATAGGTTTTAGCTGCATCTCCATGTTTTATATCTTAAAAAAAAGTTTCAAAGTACATATGACAAAATGTTAACATCTGTTACTTAGATCTGGTTGTCATTTTATATTATTTTCTTTTCTTTCCTTTATGCTCAAAATAGTTCTTTTGAAGTTTTGTAAGTGAAGCGGGAGGTAAAAGAAGTGGAAGCACCAAGCATAGGCTTTTCAAGAAAATGAAAGGATAAAGGAGGGAGCAAGAACAAAATGGGGAACAGCCCACAGAATGGATTAGATGTGTGTTTGCTTTCGTGTACTGGGGGGAAATCCAATCAGGGCTCTGGACGTGGAGATATATAGGAAAAAAGTAAGGTTATATACAGATAGTAAGATGTACAATACAGATACTGTAAGACGTGAGATGATGATAAATATGGGGGGAAAGTGAGACATAAGGAAAAAGCAAGACCTGTGAAGGCTAGCCAAAGGGATTAGTCTTTGAGGAAGAGGAGGGGCACTGACATCGTGTCATTGATGGGAAAGAAATGGGAACGCCCATTGAACCAAATGTTTTTATAAATATTTGGTCTGGAAGCCGGAGTAGTTCCTGCCTGAAGGCCCTATTTGTACTGCAGGAGTCCAGCCTCCGTAGAGTGAGAAGAATGTGTGAGGTCTCCATGAGCCACGTGAGGAGTGGGGCTGCCTCACAAGTACTGGAGGGAACCCTCACTGGGGACAGGGCAGGGGTGCCAGCCAGGGCAGGTGTAGGCCCAGCTGAGGCAGAAGATTCCAGAAGTTTATGCAGACTGCTGAAGCTTTATTCTTCATAAGCAAAAAATAATACTACAAAACAGTGAGGATCAAGAAAGAGGCTTTTAGGGAAGATTGATTTGGAATCTTGGGCTCATTGTGATCTTATTAAGATTTTACCTCATTTTGATCTACCTTCCGCTTATCACATTCGTACTTATTTTCCAGAGGTTTCCTTCAGAAGCAAAGAGAAAACTTGATTTTAGAGAGCGATTTAGGTACTTCATAGTTTACTTTGGTCACTTGTTTGATAACTCATTTCCGCGAAATGGCAACTGTTTAAATGAGTAATTTTATTATAAGAGACCTAAATGAAATAATGTCTCGTGACAAAGGGGCCAATGGGGATCTTCCACACTTTGCTGTCTTAATTTTAAGTCTTTGGTTCCTTCCTTAAAACTACTGTGTTCTATTTGAACATCAACCTTCACCTCTGTCCAGATGCCAAGTTAGAACTTCTAGTATTATTTTTTTCCATGTACCCTTTCAAATAATCTTCATTCTTTTTTTTTTTTTTTTAATTAAGAAAAAAAAAGTTGTTTTGCTGAGCTTCGGTTCACCCTGTCAAGTGTCCGTGGGAGTGGGTGTTTTTGTAAGGTCACCGGTCACTGTTGCCGCTGTCCGAAGCAGAGTGAGCGAGCACTCCCATCTTTTCACTCCTTGGAGACCAGGTTCCTTTCTGGTACATTCCCCTTCAGCCCCAGGAACTTCCCTCATTTGGTATAGTGCACATTGCCTGGCAGGGAACTTGTATTCTTTTATCTGATGGCGTCTTTATTTTGCCTTCATTCTTGAAGGAGATTTTCACCAAGTGTAAAATCGTGAGTGTAGTGAGTGCGTACTCAGTTATGTGTTCTCTTGTAAATTACAAGGCCTGTTTCATTGGCTGCTTCCGAGATCTTTAGGTTTCTGTGATGGCTTTAGAATAAATCCCTCTGACTAGGCTGAGCTACATTTTCCAGAATTCTCCTGCGGCATTCTCCCAGGATAGCTCAAGAGCCTGAGGCAGTGGTCAGGCCTGTCTGCTTCCGGCCCCCCGTCAGCCTGGGTAGCTCTCCCCCTGCCAGCCAGCCTGTGTATTCAGCCGCATGATGCATGTTCCCAGCTTGTGAGGCAGAGCCACACCATCGAGGTCCGGGGCAGTAAGAAATGATGTGGGCTTAGGTCTGTCCTGTGGGCTCCAGTTCATGCTTCTGGGTTTCACGTTGTTTTTCTCCCTGCTTTACAAACATCCTCCCCACCTCCTGCCCAATGGACACCAAGTTCCACATGTCCCTACCTGTGAAATTCTTTTCATTGTTAAAAATGAATTGAAAAGAAGAGGTACTCAATTCTACTCTAGAATTCAGAGTAGGGCCTCTGAATTCTATTAGATTACAACAAACAATATTGGTGTTTGTTTGTTTGCTTGTTTGTTTTTGTATTGGTGGGCAGTTTATCATGGCCGGACTCAAACAGCAACCTCTGTGCCCTCCCCAGGGAGTGTAATTTAAAATTTTAGGTCAGTTTATTTACACTTCCCTAGGGAGCTTGGAATCTGCCCTGTGCAAGCATGGTTGAGGAGTCAGCCAGAGATTTGGGCAGACTGTATTCAGAATATGGGGTTCCCCCTCTTCGTCCTACTTTAAGCTGCTGTGCTTATCCCAAAGCCTGGCCTCTGGTTCTTCATGATGTAAGACTGTGGATTTCTCGTCCAAAAACATTTTTTTTAATATTTTATTTATTTACTTAACAGAGCGAGAGATCACAAGCAGAGAGAAAGGCAGAGAGAGAGGGGGAAGCAGGCTCCTCACTGAGCGGAGAGCCCGATGCGGGGCTGGATCCCAGGACCCTGAGAATATGACCTGAGCCAAAGGCAGAGGCTTAACCCACTGAGCCACCCAGGTGCCTCTCATCCAAATTTTAACTCTGCATGGTAGAGACTGGAGTTAGGAGCCCCAAACGTGGGGAATTCATCCAATTCCGGTCTCTTCTTCCTAGTGTCCAACTCCCTTCTGGTACAAAGCTGTTTCTAGTTGCTTCACAGAACCTTTGGATTTTTTTCCAGTGTTTATAATTATCTACAGGAGGGTTGATCCAAAAGGAGCTTCTTGGCCATTAACAGAAGCAAAACTTAGTATCTATTTTTAATTATTCATTATTGCATGTCAAACACAGCCTTGCTTCTAGTGACACAGGAACATTATTTATTCCTGCAAAGAAGTATCCCACAAATTCACATTTGTGCAGCATTCCAAAGAGTCTCTGTAGATAGAAGAGCTTATTTGAATTCTGCAAATTAGCAGTGAATGTATGGTTAGTTCTGTGCACCTCCAGGAGATAACTCCAGGCTCTTCCCTTCCCTGCTTGGCCCAGCTCTTACTAAAAAACTGAGACTCTCCTAGAAAATGTGTAATTTGCACTGCCTTTTGAGTAGACCTCAGCAAGACCAAAGGACCTCATATGAATATTTTACAGTGTTTACCTACCATTTGCTGTTCATCTAAAGGGAAGATCCCTGTCCTCAAGTTGCTCACAGTTGGCAGAGGAGACACAAATAAGCAGACTATCTGCAGTTCTATGCAACCTCATGGTTGAATTATCCCCTTGGGGACAGAGTGAGTCTTCAGACCACACAGCTGCTGCCTAGGTGTCCAGGACACATTCCTTCTCTTTCTGGAACTCTCTTCCTAGCCCTGGGCTTCATGGGTGGACACAGATGCAAGTCTGTGAGTGTATAATAGATGCCTTTCATCAAAAATCATATGTTTTAATAGAAAATACATGCAGCGAATGTTATACCACTCAGTGACGGCACCACCACTCAGACTAGATGCTGGGAGCCCGATTCTGTCACCAACAGGAACAATCAGCTGTTATTGACAGTTCTGTTGTTACCATTGAGATGGGCTACGAGAATGAGGACTCTGAATTAAAAAAAAAAAAAAATTTTAGGTTGAAATCTGAGCAGGATCCGAGGCAAATTCTTCTAAGCTTGTTTCATTTCCAGTATTCTACTACCTCCCAGGACTATTTGGAGAATTAGAGACGGTGTGTAAAGTGCCTGGCACTTAGTAAATTCTCAATAAGTGAAAATACAGTTATTACTAATATTTTCAATAAAGTGTTTCAGAGCATATGCAAGGTGCTTCCACATCCATGTGCTTACCTAGCTCTGAAAACAGCCCTGGAATATAGGAAGTGTTTCTTCTACCACATGAATGAAGATTCAATAATAAAATAGCACTGGGACACCTAGGTGGCTCAGTGGGTTAAGAGTCTGCTTTTGGGTCATGTCTTGATCACAGGGCCCTGGGATCAAGCCCCAGCAGGGCTCCCTGCTCACCAGGGAGCCTGCTTCTAGAACTTCTGCCTTTGCCCCTCCCCTATCTTGTGCTGTCTCTCTCTCACTCAAATAAAAATCTTTTGTAAAAAAGTAATTAGAATTTTATTTGTATTATGCTTTTGGATAACTGACTAGTATGAAAACTTGGGGCCTCCATTTTTTTTTCACTTTAAAATAAGGGGATTGGATTAGATCTACAAGATTCTTTTCAATGCAAATATTTTATAATTCAGTTAAAAAATGCAATGAAAAGGGGCGCCTGGGTGGCTCAGTGGGTTAAGCCGCTGCCTTCGGCTCAGGTCATGATCCCAGGTCCTGGGTTCAAGCCCCACACGGGCTTTCTGCTCAGCAGGGAGCCTGCTTCCTCCTCTCTCTCTGCCTGCCTCTCTGCCTACTTGTGATTTCTGTCAAGTAAATAAATAAAATCTTTAAAAAAAAATGCAATGAAAAGAAGAGGTACTCAAACACCTACTTCTTTGTTCTTCATAAGGAGTTGAGTATGTTGGATCACTTAAGCCCTCTTGAACTGAGAGGTGCCCGGCTACCAGGCAGTGCTGCTTGTTCTAGCTTCCCATCTTCCGATTCTCTGGCGGGCTGGCCCATGTATGCACGGAGGGGTCCCTGGATGCATAGTCCATTTGGGAAAAATGCTTGTGCATTTAGAACCTCTTGTGCCTCTTCCCCCTACTTTTACCCTTGTTGGGGGCCTGCACAACTGAGCTCCCTCCTTTGGGATTCTTCACCTGATTCTGGTTAGTTTCTGTAGATCCATGAACTAACACAGTGTATTCTGTAGATCCATGAACAGCCCAGATTGTCTCTGTCAGTAGCTCCCTCTCCTCTCACAGAAATTTCTCTCTGCCTCTCTGCCCTCAAATTGAACCTCCACATTCTCCTGCTCTGCTTTTAAAATCCTCTACTTTCCTTCTTCCCTTTCCATCAAAATTTTATCCCCAAACCCAGAGGCTCTTGGATCATTGGACCCTCTGTAGGGCTTGGTCTGGTGTGATAATGAGTGGCTGTCTTGGTGGGAAGGTGGGCACGGGGATAGGATCTTGGTCATCTTCATGGAAATATAATATGGATTTCCCTGTAAAAATACAAATCTTGGTTGGG
The DNA here is from genome assembly GCF_002288905.1 of Enhydra lutris kenyoni. Lineage (NCBI taxonomy): Eukaryota > Metazoa > Chordata > Mammalia > Carnivora > Mustelidae > Enhydra > Enhydra lutris. Next base: position 8,863,669 of record NW_019154108.1, on the reverse strand, counting down.
AGCATTATTATTAATACCCATCTTTTTCTGTATTGGAGGTTTAATAGACTTTAATGTGACTCCCTGGGATTCTACCCACATTTTATAAGGTTTTTGTTTGGTTGATTTGGTTTTTATCTGTTGAAATAGGTCCTAAGTTTTCTTCATCTTATACCATTTCTCCCCGATTTACAATATTCCTTTAACTTTTGCCCATGTTCATGAACATTCGTAAACAGAGATAGTGATTAGTGGCTGCCACGTTGCTGATGGGGGGCTGGGCCAGTGTGGTCAGCTGGAGGGGGATGAAGAGTGGACTGTTCCGGAAAGTTCTTGGTGAAATCCTGGGGTCTATAATGGATGCAGCTTGCCCATCCTCACTTCCATAGCGGCAAAGTCTTTTTACTACCATCTCCTGCCTTTCAGAGAGGGCTCTGTTTCACTAACGAGTGTTGTTTTACCTCCATAAGCAACTGTTCTCCAAGTATAACTGAGTCCTCCAGTGATGTAACGTGCCTGTGAACATTTGTGAGCATCGCCTGTCCACAGACCCACAGCCAGTGGAATGTTTGTGAAGCTCTTTTTTTAAGTGAGGAAATTGATCAAGGAAAAGAAAATATGAGTTCACATTTCTGGGGATCACTTTCTGAAAGTGCAGACCATGCATACTGTATGTTAAAAAGCCCTTCTAAGTTCCAGCAGGGAAAACAGATGTATTAATTAAACATTTAATGTTTGTTATAGCTGAAATATTCACTTTGCTGCACTCAAGTTATGATACAATATTTGTATATTAGTGTGATATATACCTTGGGAACCTTGGTGCATTTTTTTTAATAGGATCAAGTTCAACATTATGGACATGAATTACTATTGTGTGGTTTTGTGAAAATGAAGGATAAGTATTTGAGTTTCTGGTCACCTGTCAAGAAATCTTAATTGGTATTATAAATCTTAACAGATAATATAAGTAAGCAGTGTTTGCTATAGGTTTATTAGTTTTGCTAGAAATAATCTTCTTTCCATATTCCCACTTTTCATGTGTGTGTTTGTGTGTGTGTGTGTGTGTGTGTATAATATATATACACACAAAGCATAAAACCAGTTTTTCAGGAGGGGCACCTGGTGGCTTAGTCAGTTAAGCATCTCACTCTTGATTTCAGCCCAGGTCATGGTTTTGGGATCATGAGATGGAGTCCCACTTGCCAGGCTCTGTGCTGGGCATGGAACCTGCTTGAGGTTCTCTCTCCCTCTTCTGCTATAACCCCACCTCCCACTTGTGTGGTCTCTCTCTCTCTCTCTCTCTCTCAAAAACCACAAAAAAACAAAAACAGTTTTTCAGGAGAACAGAGATTAAATAAACTAGAATTCCTACCTAAGCTTAGTTACTCTCTTGAATGGTTTTAAAGACATAGAATTACAGCATTAGATCATCATCTGTGGTAAATCTAAGCCTTGATTAGTGGTGGCAGTTTTTATTGCCAGTGTCTGTGTTCCCAGGCTTTTTGATCCCTATCAGAGTGGTGGACATAGTATTCAAATAGGGTAACGGTTGAGGTTCTATAGTCACTGTCTGTATGAGCTTTCCCTGCAGTTTTCAAGCCCTGCTGTCTATTTCTAGAGCGCCAACACTGAAAACAGAAGAAAGAACATAGAGACCGGGAGGTAGCAATTGATTTGTTGCTGAGGAAGGTCGGGGAGACTGACCCTCAGCAGCCTTGGTGTCCATACTCCCCTGCTGTCCCTCCAGCCACATACCAGGAGTAGGGACTGCAACTTACTCTAACAAGTTCAGGGGCATGTTTTCGGATCTTTCACTTACAGGAAAGAAACATAGTGCTTTAGAAAGATAGCAAATGATAGAGTGACTTGGTACCATGTAAAATCTGGGAGAGGGTCAGTGTGGAGGATTTCGGGGGCTGCCGTCTTGCCACCACCCTGTGGTCTTGAGGCTTCACAAGGAAACACAGCTCTGATAATGCCTTGTCGGTAAACCAGAAGCACGGCCCTCAAGCCAGCACCGTGATCTTCCTGTTTACATCATCCGGAACGCCATTTCCTGAAAACCAGTGAGCTTTCAGAGACAGATACTCTGGAGGTTTAAAGCATCTGTTGGGAAAATATTTCAGATTTGCAGTTAATGACGTTCTTTGAGTTAACATCTAAAAGTAGCTGAGATTTATACCTTGGTGCTTCTGCCTCAGCCAATATGTCCGCATTCCTCAACAAGAGTCTGCAGTGTGTCAGTTGATACAGGAGTGTTTTGAGATATGTGTCCAGAGCAGGGGAGGGAAAATTGAGATGATGATACTGGTTTAAAGGCAAAATAGAAAATTAATGTGTTAGTCTGCTAGAGCTGCCATAACTGAGTACCACAGCCTGGGTGACTTAACAGAAATTTGTTTTCCCATGGTTCTGGGAGCTGGATGTTCAAGATCAAGATACTGGCAGGGTTGGTTTTTTCTGAAGCCTCTTTCCTTGGCTTGTAGATAGCTGTCTTATCTGTTCCTCCTCACACGATTTTTCCTCCATGTGTGTGCGTCTGGAGTCCCTCTGTGTCCACATTTCCTCTTCTTACAAGGACATCTGTTAGGTTGGACTAAGGCCCACACTAACACTTCATTCTAATGTAATCACCTCTTTGAAGACCCTGTCTCCCAGCACAGTCCCTGGGGGTTAGGACTCCCAACATATGGATGGGGAGGAGGGGGCACAATGCAGCCCATAAGAATGAAATATTTGAAATGTGACCAGTTGTTTAAAGTGAATATATATTCTGGGAGTCAGAGGAAACCCGCAGCTGGGCATACCTAGGATGTGTGTGGTAGCACCTCTGTTGGGGTCTGTGGCCGTTCTTTGCACATTCTCTCTCACACCTTTCCCCATGTACAGAAATTGGTTTCTTGCTTCCCTGTGTGGATGTTCATACTTGACTGTGTCGTGTTCTGCTTCCGTGTGTGAATTGAAGGGAGGAAATATGCCCCCAGCGTGCATGGCTTGACTATGACTAATATCTGGAGAAGCAGTCAAAAGCAAAAAGCATTTTCATGCAGTCTTTGCAGACACCACAGTAGGGAGAGCTTGGGATCCGGAGACAGAGGGTTTGCTGCTTCCATTGCTACTTGTATCATCTTCAGCAAGTCATTTTACCAACTTTAGCTTCAGTCTTCTCATTTCTAAAAGGGTAGACTACATGCTCGCTGACATCTCACTTGAGCACCAAGATTGAATAATGATTCATTTATTCATGCCACTAAGTGGCAGGCACTGTTTTAGGAATCAGCATTAGATCATCATCTGTGGTAAGTCTTGAATGCTTTTTTTTTCTGCATCCAATGAAATAACCATGTGTATTTCTTTCTTAGTTATTATCAATATGCTAAATTGATAGTGGTAAATCAATCCAACATAGTGTTGATGCAAAATAAAGTCCCAGCTGAGACAAGTGTGAAGCTTGTTTCATCTCAACCATATCAGTAATCACATTGAGAGCAAATGATCTAAATACCGCCCTTAAAAGAGATTGTCACATCAGAGGTGCCTGGGTGGCTCAGTTGGTTGGGCCTCTGACTCTTGATTTCATCTTGGGTCATAATCCCTGGGTCACGGGATCAAGCCCTGCATTAAGCTCCATGCTTGCTTGAGATTCTCTCTTTCTGCCCTTCTCCTTGCTCACACTATCACTTTCTCAATAAATAAATAAAATCTTAAAAAAATAAAAGATTGTCAGATTGAAAAAAAGCAAGAATCACCTATATGCTGCCTATAAGAAACCCACTTTAAATGCAAATTATAAGTAGATAAAAGTAAAAGGATGGAAAAATGACATACCATGCTCACGCTATCTCAAAAGAACACTAGAGTGGCTGGCTGTATTATTATCATATGAAGATTTCAAAGCAAGTAATAGGACCAGGGTTAGTAAGGCAGATCATTTCATAATAGTAAAGGGATCAATTCATCAAGAGGATGTAAAAATCTTAGTTATTTTTGCATCTAATAACAAATCTTAAAGTACATAAAACCAAAACTAATAGGACCGCAAGAAAAAAGACAAATACACATTATAGTTTGACATAGCAATACCTGTCTCTAAATAATTGAAGAAGAACCAGAGAGAAAGTCAGTAAGTTTATAGAAGACACTAGCAATACCATCAACCAGTTTAATCTAATTGACATTTATAGAACATCACCCGACAACAGAAGAACATTTCTTCTTCTCAAGATCACACAGAACATTTGCCCCAATATACCATATTTTGAGCAAAACAACTCTATAGATTTTAAAGGATTCAAATAATTTGAGGCATGGTCTCTTTGAATGAAACGGGAATAAAATTGGAAATCAACATAAAGATATATGGAAAATCCTCAAGTATTTGGAAACTAAGTGCAATTTTAAATAATCAATGGGTCAAAAAAAGGAAAGTAGTATTTTGAACTGACTAAAAATGAAAACAAAACATGTTTTGCTGTTGGCTACAGCTAATACCTCAAGGAGTAGTACTAAAGGACGATATTCAGAAAGAAGAAAGGTCTGAGATCAATGACCTTATGTTCCATTTTGAGAAACTAGAAAAAGAAGAATGAATTAAACTCAATATAAGCAGAAGAAAGGAATTAATAAAGATGGGGGCAGCAGTCGGTGAAATAAACAAAAAAAAATAGAGAAAATTGATGAAAGGAAAGGTGGTTCTTTGAGAAGATTAACAAATTGATAAATTTCTAATCAAAGTGAAGAGAAAAGAAGATAAGTTATTAATACCACGAATGAGAGGGGTGACTTTGCTACAGATTTTATGGGTATTAAATGGATAATAGGAAATAGCATGATAATCTTCATGTCCATAAAATCAACAATTTTACTGAAATGGACAAATCCCTTGAAAGATGCAAATTACCATGAAGAAATAGATATCATGGATAGCCTGGTATGTGTTAAAGAAATTATGTTTGTAATTAAAAAAATACTTCTCACAAAGAACACTTCCAACCCATATGCCTTCACCAATAAATTCCCAGATATTTAAGTGAGGAGTAGTACCAGTTCTACACAGATTCCTCCAGAGAACCGAAGAAAAAGGCAGTACTTCCCAGTTCATTCTATGAGGCTAGCTTAACCTGATACCAAAAGCAGGCAAAGATAATACAAGAAAAGAAAACTATAGACCAATTTTGTTAATTAATATATGTGTAAAAATCCTTCACATAATTTTATCAAATCAAATCTAACAATAAATACGAGAGTAGCACATCATTACCAAGTGGGGTTTATTCTGGAAATACAAAGTTGGTTTAATATTTAAAATCAATCATTATAATTTAGCATATTGATAATAACTAAGAAAGAAATACACATGGTTATTTCATTGGATGCAGAAAAAAAAGCATTCAGGAAAATCCAACATCCATCTGATTTAAATAAAGAGCAGACTAAAATACTCCCAGTAATCTATGAATGAGAAACTTCTCATCTAGGGACATCTAGGGGAAACTACCGCTAATATCCTACTGGACACAGTCTGAGTGATTTTACAAGGTGAAGATGTTCACTCTGTTCAACATTGTACTGGAGGTTCTGGCCAGTGCAGTAAGGCAAGAAAAAGAAATTAAATGCATTCAGATTGTAAAGAAAGAAGTAAATCTGTCTTATTCGTGGACAATATGATTACCTATATAGAAAATCAGCTGGAATCTACAAAAAAAAAAACTATAAATATTTAACCCATTATTTATTCAATACAAAGTAAATATACAAAAGATTGCATGATATAAAAATAAATGGAGACTAATAAGAATATTACTTATCATAGCAACAGAAGTATGAAGTACTTAGGGATACTTTTTTTTTTTTAAGATTTTTTATTTATTTACTTGACAGATGGAGATCACAAGTAGGCAGAGAAGCAGGCAGAGAAAGAGGAGGAAGTAGGCTCCCAAGCCCCGACTCGGGGCTTGATCCTAGGATCCTGGGATCATGACCTGAGCTGAAGGCAGAGGCTTTAACCCACTAAACACCCAGGCGCATCTTTTGACAAAAGATGTGAAAGCCCTTCATGCTGTAAACTAAAAAATACTGTAGAGAAATTAAAGACAACCTCAAGCAGTGGAGAGGTCTAATATGTTCATGGTTTAGAAGACTCAATATTTTTAGGATGATATTTCTCTCAAAATGGATACATAAATTCAACACAATCCTATCAAGATTAGCCTAGCTGGCTATTTTGTAGAAATTGTTAGGTTGATTCTAGAATCCATATGGAATGCTAAGGACTTAGGGTAGCCAAAACACCTTTGGCAGAAAACAAGTTGGAGAGCCTACATTACCTACAACTTCAAGACTTAGTAAGTTACAGTAATCAGGACAGTTTGTTATAGACAGATAACATTTTTTTTTTTTAAGATTTAGTTAATTTAGAGAGTATGTGTCAGTGGGGGAGGGCAAAGGCAGAATGAGAATCTCAAGCAGACTCCCTGCTGAGTGCAGCTGTATGTAGGGCTCAATTCCAGGACCCTGAGATCATGAACTGAGCCAAAATCAAGAACTGGACACTTAGCAGACTAAGTCAGTCTCCCAGGTGCCCCTGCACAAGTAACATTTTTTATTTGCCCGTAGAGAACCTAGAAATCTAGACCCACATGTATATGGTTAGGTGACTTAAAATAGACGTGCAAAGATAGTTCAGTTCAAATTCTCATGAAACAATTGGACACCCGTATTTTTTTTTAATTTGCAGCACATACAAAATTAACTCAAAACATAGTCCTAAGTGTAGAGCTTTCTAGAAAAGGACACAGGAGAAAATCTTTGCGGTGTTAGGTTATGCAGATTCCATAGATGAGGGCAGTGCATGACCCATAAAGAAAAATGGATAAATTAGATGATAGCGTAATTAGGTATGTGTGTTCTTTAGAAGGCCCTGTTAAGAAATGAAAGGAAAAGTCACGAATGGGAAGAACAGTTACAAATCACAGATCAGATTAAAGACCTGCACGCAGATTATGGAAAGAACTCTCAAAACTCGGGGACCAGAAAGGGGCGGAGCAAATATTTGAACAGACCCTTCCCCAAAGAGCACGTAAACTCACCAGAAATACAAATTAAACCCACAGCGAAACACCACCACACACTGGAATGTCTGCTGTTGAAAAGACCCACCAAACCCGTGCGGGCGAGAACCGGGAGCGACTGGAACTGCCATACCTGGAGGGTAGTCATGTAAAATGAAGCGACTGCTTTGGGACAGTCTGGCAGGTTCTTGAACAGTTAAGTGTACGTCTAGCGTACGACCCAGCCATTCAGGTCTTCGGTATTTGTCCAAAATAAACAAAATCTCCTCTCTCTACAAGACTCGGACCCCCAGGAGTCCGAGCAGATTTGCAATAGCCGCAAACCAGAAGCAACCCCGGTGTCCGAGGACAGGTCACGGACAGATGGGTGCGGGCACACCTGTGTGGAGTGTTACCCAGCAGCATGGCGGGGGGAGGGCTGGTGACACGGGAAGTGACAGGGATGGTCGTCAAAATAATCATGCTAAATGCCAAAATGTCAGACAAAGGATACATGCTATAGGGCTCTGTTTACATAAAAGCCCGGAAAATACAAAGGCATCGTGGCAGAAAGCACGCCGGTGGTTGCCTGCCAGGGCTGAGGAGGGAGCACAGCTCCCAACAGGTTCACGAGGAAACAGACCCTTCACCATCTTGATTTGGTTGGCGGTTTCATGGTCCTGTATGTAAGTCAAAGCCCGTCAAACTGTAACACGGACGGCTTATTGCCTGTCAGCCGTACCTCAGTAAAATTGTTCTTAAACTCCCTCGCCGTCACGGAGCTGACATGTCGTTAGGAGAAGGTGTCATGGCGGCGGCCGGAGACGGACGCGCGTCTATTTTGCGCACGTGCGCGCGCATGCGTAGCTGCGTAGCGTCCGCTGTTGAGAGGCGTGTGAAGCACGAGAAAGCCGCGTGACGAGAGGAGGCGGCCAGGAGCGCGGCCAGAAGCCTTGTGAGCGGAGGCTGGCTCAGGCACCTTTGGAGGCTCTTTTAAGATCTGTCCTTTTCGGTGGAGTTTCAAGGGGCCGCGCTGGCGCTCACCTGAGAGGAGAGCAGCTTTCCCGGACCGCGCAGGCAGGTGGCCGTCCTTGCCTCAGGAGGCAGCAGCTGGGAAGGGTGGGCAGAAGTGAGCGCGCCCCGAAGCCCACTTCTGCAAAAAGCCGTTCTGGGGGGCATTTGTAGACTGGTGACCCCCAACCCGAGTCACAGCCTCCAGTCTCCTGCAGGCAGAGGCCGTCACCCCTCGGTTTCCAAAGAGTTTGGAAAGGGCCGGTTGTCTGGTCCCGGTGTGTGCGGTGCCCCGGAAAGGCCGGCCCTCGTGTCTGCGTGGAGGAGGGGAGCTCTGCGGCCGCGGAGCGCGTGTCAGCAGGGCCCCCCCGACCGAGGAGCTCGGCCCCGCGGAGGTTGGGGGTGTGGGAGGAGAGCCACCCGCCGCCCCGTCCACAGGGGCGCCTGAACCAGGGTCCTCCCCAAAAAAGTGCCCGCTCGTAACGGAGACTTTAGACTCGCTGCGTCCTGGGACAGAAGAAAGAATGGTAGGAAGCAAAGGGATTAAAAATGCTGTGTTATGGGGCACCTGGGTGGCTCAGGCGGTTAAGCGGCTGCCTTCGGCTCCGGTCATGATCTCGGGATCGTGGGATCGAGACCCGCCTGGGTCTTCCTGCTCAGCGGCGAGTCTGCTGCTCGCTCTCCCTCCGCCTGCCTGTGCGCATGCCCGCACGCTCAGCCGCTGTCCAATAAAATTTTTTAAAATGCTGTTACATGTGGCATAAACAGAAGTGTGGGGTTCTTTATTCCAAAAACATGCTTTGCGTTTTGCTCACCCCCTGGTTTTTGAAAACTTTGCCTAGAGAGCAATGTAAAGATTTTTGCCTTATGATTTAACATGAATTTGGTGACAAGAGTGGAAAAACGCATTGAGTTAAAGCCAGTTGTATGTTTCTGTTTGTTTCTGTGAAATTTTTATAAAACATACTTGATTTCTGTCACTTGTCTCTCTGTATTTCTGTCCACTTGGGAATTTTCTCCTAAAAGCAGCATCTCCTGTTGTGCAGGGTACCCATGAGAGTGGGTACTGAGACTCCAGGCCCTGGGACTGCTTGTCATGTTCTCCTGTGAGGCTGGAGCCATGAGGAGCAGGAGTCCCACCCCGGCTCCTGCTCATCCTTGCCAGCAGAGGTCCCAGAGGCTTGCGCTTCTGGGACCTTCAGCAGCCCCAGACTTACGCCGCACTGTGCCTGCTGCATCTCTGAGGCGTTAAGCCCCGTCCGTCCTAGAGCAGTCCCTCTCTCTTTTGGGTCCCGGTCCCCTCTCGGGATGGGAAGCAACCAAGGGGCGAAACATTCGCATTTAACTTCAGGTGCTCCCTAGACCCCTGACCCAGAGCAGGGGCAGGCGTTCATGCCCATCTCAAGTAACCGGATGTATTTCTTTGCCAAGGACAGGGGCAGCACTCTGTGACCTGGGGAGTAACGGTATCATTAAGTTGTGTTCTTACTAATAAGCTGTTGGACCAGGTGCAAGGACCAGGACACAAGTCGTGTTTTCATGGCTCCGGGGAGGGCCTGCATTTTGTCACCAGGGTTTGCATCCATATGGTTTGTGTATATGTTTGTGATTGGTGGGGAAATTAGGACTTTTCAGTATCCTCTTTGCACCCTACTGTCTGGTTCTCGTTTGTTCTGTTTCACATAATCGTTAAATTTTACACAGAACAACCAAGTACCTCCTGTTCTGCGCTCAGACTGTTGACTGGGAAGCCAAACGCCACATCTCCCATATGCAGTGACTCAGTGGTCTCGGTTTTTGGCACTGTTTCGTTAATTATTTGCTCTTTAATTTTATCCTAGAAACGAATTTTCCTAAACTGGAATCTGTTAACAGTATGCTTTTTCTTTCTTCTTGTAGCTTGTACCTCCTTTTAAGCCTCAAGTAACATCTGAGACAGATACCAGATATTTTGATGAAGAATTTACAGCTCAGACTATTACAATAACACCACCTGAAAAATGTAAGTACGTCTGACGCGCACGTGATGACATTGTAATATAATGGAAAACAGCAGCCACTCTGTTGATTGCATGTTTTCAAGATCGAATTCCACAGTGACTTATTTCATTTCATCCCACTTAAGAATATGAAGTTCCACGTGGAAGTATCAAAGACAGGTAGCTGAGAGAAAAGTTTTAGGGAGTTGGAAAAATTTTATAAAGGAAAATTGTAGCCTGAGAATTATAGACTAACCTGTAGACAACCTCGCCTTTCCTTACTATTCTAATACTTTCTTTCGCCATCGGCTGGAAGGACTCTGAAAGTGACCCTTCCCTGTTTGCCTGACCGCTGACTCACATGCCCCCTGCAGAATCATGCTCGTTCTGGTCTCCTTCAGACTTAATAGTTTTTAATTCACTTTAAATTGAATCACCTTTTTTTTGTAATTTAGCTTTGTCTTAATAGTATTTGTGAAGACATAATTTAGTGTGCTAATAATTTTTTGATATAAAATTAAATTACATGTCTATTAACACAGTACATTCAAGTACCACTTAATATTGTTCCACGTATGCTAGTATGTGTGCACAGTTCAATAAATATCCTAAATAACTGGGCTTTAAAGGAAGGAAAAAGTATCAGATGTAACTTATAAACACTCTTGTGCCAACAGAGGGCTCTGTACCTGTCATTATGAGCTTAGCGATGAGGATAGAATTGAGTTTCAGGGACATGGAAAGCCAAAGATTTCTTCAGGTCACACATCTTTTGGCTCATGATCCTGTTGTGTTCTTTTTTTTTTCTCCTTTTCTTTCCTTTAGATCCCTTCCTACTTCTCCCCTCTCTTGTTTGTGAAAGGCAGAGTAGCTGGAGGTGCTGTTACAAAACCAGTATCCACAAGAGGGAAGGCTCCAATCACGGATGCGGTCGGTCACCTGATCGTCCGCTGAAAGGCAAACTAGGAGCCATCCCGGTCTAGAGTTTTCAACCCATAGTCTGACAACAAGGGACCATGAACACACCCTGAAATGAAAAATATGATCATGTATTCATATGTGCACTTGGCTTTCTTTAGACTGGCCAGAAGTTAAGAACCTCTTAACTTTCATCATCTAAGGGAAGAGATTGAAACCCAGGGAGACATGAGCTTCCCAGGTCCCGCAATTAGTGTCAGCAATAGCCAGGAGCAGGACGCCATAGCTTGGCCAAGCTGTGAGCTGGGCATATGTGGGACTGCTATCCCCAGTGGGACAGTGGGCTTCCATTCTCTCTCGTGTGTCATGCTAACGTCTTAAAATCTGTAAGAGGAGAAGACTGTTGGAAATGCCACAGATTCTTGGGCAAGTAGCTTAGGACTTTTGTGAGCAAAACAATGGGCTAGGGCCTTGCCCCTGTGTCCACTAGCCCCAGAGTGGATAGTGGTGACCCACATGTCTGAAAGGCAGGCAGCACCAGTGAGGTGTTGGAAGGGCCCAGGAGCCCTTTCCACTCCAGAGCATTTGCCAGACCTCGTCATTGTAATAACCTTTACTGTAGTCAGACCACATCATTTCCCACAGCCCTCTCTTGGCTCCCGAACTCTGCGCTTAAAGCCAGAATGGCTCATGCTGACTTCCACAGCCCTGTCTGTCCAGTCCCTGCTCCTGCTCCATCTTGCCCCACCGTGCCTGGATTCGGCCTCACCTTGAACATGCCACGCCTCACCGTGCCTTGGGATTTGGGTGTTAACAGCTGTCTCTGCCTGCCATGCTCTTTCTTCCGACATTTGCATCAACAGCTCTTAACTCCCTCCGATCTCAGCTTAGATGTCGCTTCCGCAGAGAGCTTGCTTTCACCTCCCAATCCAAAGAGCAGTGCAGCCCATTGGGCACCGCCTCCCCCACTCCTTGATTCTGTACATTGACAACTTGTTGATACTCTTCTGGTTAATTTGTTCGTTTCTCTGTTTACTATTTGTCCAACAAGAATGCAGTAACCCTGAGAAAAAAGGCTTGGTTTCCTATTCACAGCTAGCCCCAGCTCCTGGCTGGGTATCTGGCCCGGCATTGGTATTCAGTAAATATGTACGCTGTGAAGGAATAAACACGTTATGGTGAGGGCCTGGTAGTTTCCTGGCCAGAAGGAGGCCCAGCTCTTTACAGATGGTGCTGTTGGCCATCCATACCCAGGACTTTGTGCTTTGGCCTCCCTCCCCACGTGGCGTCCACAGCAAGCACTAAGAGGGCGAGGTCCCAATGTGTCTCTGTGTCGGCCTCAGCCTCTTCAAGACTGTTTTCTTTGGTAAATAGAGCTTTGGCATTTGTGGACTCTTTTAAGATCGCTCAGTACGTGGTCGTGGACATCACAGAAATAGCCTCTGCAGATGCAAAGCCATGAGCACAGTTTGCTTCAGACAGGTCAGAGTCCGGTCCTCACGTGGGAGAGACCTGTGAGGCTGAGTCTCAGGAAAAGGGGGCTGAGGAGGATGAGGAGAGCCTGGGGGGGGGTGACTCTGTCATCCCGGCTTTGCCACTCTTTCCCAAGGAAGGGGCAGGTCACTTTGCCCTCTAGGAAAGGGGACACAAGGGCCAGATGGTGTCCCCAAGCCTCGGCTTTCCCCCGTAGTGCCTGAGAAGCTGTCCAGGTGGGAAAGGCACGTGGAGTTGGATAGCTTTGAAGAGCCCTAGTTTTGCTTCTGTTTGAGTCTGTAGTGTTCTTTGTCCTGTGACACACTGCCCGAGCTTGAGGCTGGGCCCAGTACAACGGACACCCCGCAGAGGAGAGTGGGTGCGAATCTGGGGTGGGGGGCAACCTAAAGTGGCTGCCAGGGAGCAGGAACCTGAAAGGACACAGCAGAGCAGCTCCCACAACCATGACCTTGAATCTGTGAAATCTAAAGTTCTGCGGTAGGTATTGCCCTAGCTGTAGGTCCTTCTTCACCACAGGCTTGATTTCAAAGCCCAAGGGTACCTGGGTGGCTCAGTAGGTTAAGCATCTGCCTTTGGCTCACGTCATGATCCCTGGGTCCTGGGTTAGAGCCCAGTATCAGGTTCCCTGCTCAGCTGGGAGCCTGCTTCTCCCTCTGCCTGCCACTCCCTCTGCTTGTGCTCTCTTTTAAAACAAAAACAAAGCCCTGGCTGATGAGGTCCAAATCTCTTCAAGACTCACCTTGCCTGCCTTACCACTAACTTCACACTCACTAGGCACTTATCATGCTGAGAATATGTCATTAACAGGCACGCTGTGGCTTCATTTCTAGAACTTTATAAAATGACATGGAAATGTTAAAAGATGTTTTAGGTCACTCAGCATGGTTTCTAGAATATCATGTGAACCTGGTGTCCCAGCTTTTCGATCAGTAATGTAAAATGTTTGATCACTCAAAGCAATCCCGTTCTTGAAAGAATATGTCATTTTAGATGTGGGGAATGCTGTCCACGCCCACTGACCCTGGGTCCTGAAGGGATAAGGAGTCTGTTTCGAGCAGGAGGCTCACACACTATAGTCCCTTCCAAGGTGGGTCCCAGAATCCACCTACCACGGAGGCCTAGGAACATGTGGCTGTGCAGATATCTGAACCCGGAAACCTGAGTCCAGCAGCAGCAGCCTGTGTCTGTCGGGGCTCTGTCTGACTTCCCAAGTCGGCCCCTGCAGAGGGAGCAGATGACAGCACTCAGTAGGCTGGGCTGAGGCCAGTGGCCCCTCCCTGCTGGAGGGAGGGCTGGGGAGCATGGGGCCAGGTCTTTAAAGGGATGGTCCCTGGAAGCATCTTAGATCCCCTTAAGAGACGGATCAAGGGAGATTCAGTGAAACCTCTGACTATGATTACATGTAACGTAATCCTGCAGCTTCGAGGGGTGTTGCTGGTGAGCAGCCCTGCAGCCGCGAAAGCATGGTTTTGTTCACGGAAGCCCTCCACAGTACCCTCAGTTAGTGACGGCCTCCTTCCCACTCGCCACCTGGCTTTTAGGACACAGAATGGAGTTACTTTTTAGAACAAATCAGCAGTTCGACAGGCAGAGTGTTCCTTGCCGACAAACAGCTGCGGTCACATGCCAGATTGTTCTCACTGGTGTTAATTAATTGAACAGATTTTGGAATGTGTCGTCTTGCATTCTATCCGTTAATGGTCCTCTGCTTTCCTCTTACAGGAAAAGAGGATTTCTTGGAGATCGAGTAGCTTTTAACGCCATGTAATTATATTTATTGAATGCTATAAGGAAATGAGCCTCCTTGGGTCACAGATTCTGATGTAGGGTGGGGAGTTGATCCCTGTTTGCTTGTTCCAGATGAGTCTTGTGTTCGCAGCATGGTTCTTGGGTGTTGTCAGCAACTGTCCCTCTGATCCTCCGTTCAGAGCAGGAATACATTTCCAGACGTTAGTTGGTGTGATGGGCTCTGGCTGGAGCAGGCTACTGCCGCCTTGCGGTCGGGCCCCAGCCTCCCACACAGGCAGTCCGGGGCTCTCTGCACATTCACTATGCGGAAACACGCAGCCAGGCAAAGCTGCTAGTGGGGGACACTGTTTCCTTGAAATGTGAGTGGCACGTGTCTGAATCTGAGTGCTAAGCTTGCAGCTGCCTTTTTCCTAGTTTTTATACTTTGTGACTCCACAACGGATAGGCCATCTCCAGCACCTTTCCTGCAGCCAGAAATACTGTGAAAGGTACTTCATCTGAACGATGTGTGTGGTTTGCTGGGTGCCTAACCAGCATTTGATAAGAAGGAGACAGAGCTTTCCCTAAGTCACAGTCCTCTCTTGAAAAGCTTATATAGTTAGGCTTGTCTGCAGAAGGACAGAAACCCTTGGAGTTCTGTGGTCTACACGGAACAGGGAGCCCCACATCCTCTTCATGGATTGATTGCCATCTAATCAGTGATTTTTTTTTTTTTCTGGTACATTCAAGTTCACAAATTTTGGTTAGCAACTTGCTCCCATTTCTACAGTCTTCTGTATTTAGAATAGTATACCCAATAGAAGCATCGTGAGAAAAGAAATGTTTGCTCTCCAGAGGGTTGTGTGTCATTGAGGGGCACAGAGTGTTGTCCTTGTTGTGTGACAGGGTGAGGGCCCGCTATACAGAGGCCTGTGTGCTTTCTGTTGTTACATGACCTCCATGCTCCTGGAGAGGCTGGAAAATTTAAAGAATTGGCACTGTGTCCCTTACTGGTATTGGAGGAAGTGGAATTATTTTGCTTGAAGAAAAAGAAGGTTGGGTGTTTGAAATCCTTCTCTGGCTCTTCCCCTGTGGGACAGCATCTGACCCCTCACACTTGGGGAGAGCAGGAGAGGCTTTGTGGGCACCTCCTGAATAGACCGGACTCCCCAAGGACAGATGGTCTTGGTCCAGAGCCTGGAGCAGGTGCACAGGGGATGGTGTGGCCAGGGTGATTGAATGTGTGCCCACATAGAAGGAAGAGCTTCCTTGCCGTGCAGACTTCAGGACGTTAGCAGAAGGGCTTGGGGGGATCATTTGAGATCTTTCGAATGCAGGAAGGCAGGGAAGGTGAACGGGGGCAGCCCAAGTGAAAGCACCTTGCTTCCCTGCCTTCATGTCTGCTTGCTGCTGGTTTCCTGTGGGGCTGGCACTAGCTGCTGATACCTGGCCCTCTTCCTTTGTCTTCCTCTCTTCACTCTGCTTCAGAGGTGCATCTTAGGGAAACTGGTAATGGTGACCAAAGGTGGATACAAGATGGGAAGTAAATAACGCAAACAGTGTCAAATCAAGGACTCCTATGAAGCTTTATTTCGCAGTCATACCTAAAGCACCATGAAGAAAAATGCATGCATTTGAAGGCGCTGGTACCGGATTCTAGCGAGACACTTCTGGTGCCTTAGGCCGGACTGCCCACTGCAATTTTGACAGGTGTAGTTTCGTGAAATTGAAGGCTACTGAAGATCATTCGCTTCTTCTTGTTTAAAAAGAAAATCTGGTTTTCTTGAATACTATTTTTTCACAGTGTGTTGGGTCTTAAGATGTTCGCGGCTTGAAGGAGATGACGTGAGGGTGTTACTTTCATAGATCATGTGTGTGAGAGGGAGTGTTTGTGGAGTTAGTGTCGTTACTTTGTGTTGTGTTGATGGCCACAAGTGTCTCAGAGCTCACTGTCCGCGGTTGACCTTCCCTGTGCTAGACATTAGAACCGCGTAGACTAGAGATACTGTTGCAGACAGTAACCGTGACGTTAAGTGGCCGCTTTGTGCCCGCAGATGACGAGGACGGCATGGACTGCGTCGACAACGAGCGGCGGCCACACTTCCCTCAGTTCTCCTATTCTGCCAGCGGCCGCGAGTAAGGTCCCCGTCCTGCTCCTTCACTGTCATCCCAGATTTCCTCCTCAAGATGATTCCCGGACATCACACCAGTCGTAGCTCTTACAAAGCAGGAGCGCCTCCAGACACCCCAGCCCACTCTCACCCCCACGAGAACACACATGGACGCAAACACACTTGTTTGTTTTTGCATGAAATTGTATCTCCGTCTACGGTCTCATGCTGCTGCTGCTACTGTCTTACTATTCTAGCAACTTTAAGAGGTAATTTTACAATCTTTGGAAGTCATGAGCCCACCATTGTTCATTTGTGCACCAGTTGTCATCTTTCGATCTTTTAGTTTTTGTTTATCCCTAACAGTGAAGGCTAAATGAGATACACTGATTCTAGGTACATTTTTTAACTTTCTAGAAGATACATCGAAAACTAATTAGACTAAGAAGATTTAGTTTATAATTCAGAACGAGCACTTGTGGCAGGGTGGTGATGTGCATATGCAGAACTGTAGGAAGGGGTTAAGAAATCGGTGCATATGGTGGGGATCGCGCACTCAGACCTGGCCGGAGTCCCTAGGGATGCATCTGAGAGAAGGAGCGAGCGACCGTTGAGATAGAGCGCTAGATACACATGTAGTCCCTGTTGGACGCTGCAGAGGAAGCCCGCTGTTCACCCGGATGTCCAGATGTCATGGGTGGTCATTGGCAAGATGGACACTGCTCTTCCAGGGAAGGAGGCATACGCACAGCAGAGGCAAGGTCGCTTACAGGCTCGATGACACGATTTGCACCAGAGAGCATTTTTTTCCCCCTGTGCTTGGAAACCTTTTCCCTTCTTGATATTTATCACCTCTGATGGCTGAAGAATGTAGACAGGTATAATGATCCTGCTTTTCACCAAAATTTGTACACCGAGGTAAACAGGTGTTTGCCTTATTTGTTTTTAAGTTTTGACTTTCAGTTCTACGTGAATTAGCTTTTTCTCGGATGTTAAAACTTTGAATGTCCTTTTATGATTTTGTTTATATTGCAGTAGTATTTATTTCTTAGTGAAGACAGTTGTGTGTCACGTTAGCAAACGCAGCTCCGACTTACATGAACTAGACTCACTGCGGTTTATTTTGACCCATGTGCAAGGAATGTACACGCCAATGAGAATCATGCACTTTTTCTCCTTTGTAACAAAATTTGATGAGGCTCTGAAATTGTACGTATTGGTTAGAATTGGACTTTGGGAGAAGAGATGCTGGCACTGAACCCCTTGGTGCTCAAAAGGAGAAAATCCCCAGCTCTCCGTGCCGAGGGGTTAAGGAGATGGAAGGATGTTGCTGTTGACCATTTGAGAACGGAAGTGCTCTGACAACCCGGCGACGTCTCGCTGTGAAGGAACCGCGACCGGCATGACCGTGACAAATGCACCATACTTGGCAAAATGCACACATCTCGAGTATTCACCAAGTAGGCAGTAAGGGGTAAGAACCTGGTGTGTTTATTCCAATCATGGTACATTTATCACTGAATTAAGCCATCAGGGAGAAAACAAAACAACACACACAAAAAGAACACCTCCAACTTTTCTTTTTCTGTATATATTCATGTCCCCAAATTCCAACATTTCTCACTGAAAGGGGACATGTATGCAAACCTCATCTTTCTCCTTCATTAATGATGATCTTCAGATTAAACCCTTTGGTGCTAGGAGCTGACATTTTCCAAAGCAGCCTATGAAGTCCAGGGGCTGGGGGTCCTTGCTGCGGCCGCAGGAGGCCGGCCGGCCCCGTGGAGCGATTGTGGAGATGTCTGTAGTCACATGTTCTGACAGCTCCCCGTGGAACTCTGCGGCATGACATGGTATGACGACCCAGATGCATTGTGTGGAAGAGCAAGTGACTTTCTAAGTAGGATGAATCATATTCATACGCAGATGTCTTAGCCTCGTGGCGCTAGGAGTGTGGATCTGTAGATGAGACACCACTGCTGGCGGTGGGCAGGCCACTGGGACTGACGGGGGTCAAAGGGCATTTTACTAAGGCAGCTAAGACATATTCAGACATAGGTTTTATCCTAATTTTTCATATTCCTATCTGAGTGAAATTCATCCTTAGCATTGAGTAGGAAGTTACAGGAAATGGTAGTTCATTCTTACTTACACATGTCGCTTCACTTTTTCTCCACCCTTGGAATTTTGTTGAATGTTTCACTTTGACCAGAAAGTAGACTAGAAGGTATGTCCTATAAGTTGTCTCGCATCCATTTTATCCAAAAGGAACAGGTAGAGACAGAGAAGGTGGCTGAGGCTGGTTGATGTTCGTGCGGAGCGGCATTCCTCTGGCAGAGGAGGGCGACCCTGTATACTAAGCACTTCGATAGCTTCCCCCCACAAACCTTAAGGTGATTTCCCATGACCTTGGCCAAGGACACTTCCTGAAGATGAATGACCGCGCTGACAGTGCCCCTGGGCTGGCCACGCCTCACGGCTGGCTCTCCATCTCCAGCCCGCACGCAGGGCTCACTTGCACTGGACCTTGAGATGCGCCAGGGCCGGCAGGGCCTTTCCTTGGCTTCCACGCCCAGCCCCCTCGCTCTCGCTCCCAGGTATCCATCAGCTGGCGCGGAGGAATGACAGGATAACAGATGTGCGTGCGTGCGTGCGAGCGCGTAGAGGAAGGTTTCCGCACCTGCCCTTGGGGCTGCCCGTGGCCACGGTGGGGGCTGCTGGCAGAAGGGGAGGCCCAGAACCCGGCATTGCTCCTTCAGAACACGGGTCAGACACAGCGGACTCCATCCCGCACTCACTTCCGCGAAGTCTGCCCTCTTGTCTTAATGCAGCCATCTGGGAGGAAATTGGCCATTTCTGCTTGGGTTTTTTGGCAGGTTGCTCACAGCTTTGCTTTCTACACTGATGACATAGCATTATTCCAGTATTGTTTTCCATTTCCCGAACCTGATTTCCGGCTTCTTAAAGCTGACTCTTCGGGCAGGGGCCCCTTGCTTCTCCTAGAGGACAAAAGTAAGGGCCTTCCTTACTAACTGCAGGGTCTCTGTATTACACCTCAACGTACACACTTTGCTGCTACTGTTCGTACTGTCTACAGTAGAATTTCCTTATCTTGCTCCTGGTAGTGCATTACAGGCAAGCATGAAATGTAAAGTATTTATTTAAATAAAAAGAAAAACCTCTAAATTGGTAATTGAATTACCTCCCTGTAGCTTTATAGTTTGTGACATTTCTTGACCTTGCTAGTTCTTTCATTAGATCCGCGCAAGATCTAGTCATCTGGTTAAGGATTTTAAGCAGACGCAACTATGAACCCAAGAAAAACTGTATTACTATTACTGTCGGTCATACTAAAACTGTTCATTTCCTTAAGTATATGACCCACAAGGATGTGAAATA
The DNA here is from genome assembly GCF_002288905.1 of Enhydra lutris kenyoni. Classification (NCBI taxonomy): domain Eukaryota; kingdom Metazoa; phylum Chordata; class Mammalia; order Carnivora; family Mustelidae; genus Enhydra; species Enhydra lutris. The sequence continues at coordinate 8,843,998 of NW_019154108.1, read as the reverse complement.
ACTACAAGAAACTGTTTTTGTACACTGTACATCCTTAGTATTTTTACACGTATATGATAGGGATGCACATTATTTTCCTTCGTACAGACGGCTTAAATAAAGCACTATGTCAATCTGCTACTTCTCTGTTTATTGTTGTTGGACGTGGTTCTGTAGTCTCAGAAAATATGCTTTTCTGGAAAAAAAAAAAAAAGATTTTTAATAGCTCCAGCTGGTATTAACCTACCCTATATAAAATGTGAGAGGAGAATAACGTCCGTCTCTTGTAGCCCCAAACACACACAGGACTGCTTTGTTATTTACTTGAGTAAAATGGCAATAGTGCAGTTGTGCAGACTTGGACGAGGGGCGACTTCTGAAGGGGAGGTGCTGACCCCGCAGTTACGGGTCTCAGGTGCATCTCCTGTGAAGTCAGGGATGAAGGGGGCTCCCTGGAGACGTGTTAGGGACCTAACAAGTTTTACACCAGACAGTTTGGGCCCAGAACTCTTCAGGAGTTTCGCTCCTCAGTGATGTCTTCCTGATAATCTTACACGTGTTGCTCTGCATACTTCCTTTCTTAGAATGTACGTTGGCAAGTTAACAAACTTAGTCGTGGGTGAGAAATGGGTAGGGTGGTTGTACTCCAGTCTGATTTATCTAAACTCATTTTGGTTGGGGCCTTTTTCTGATTTTACCTCATAAACCTACTATTGTACAAACTTGGCTTTGCTCCTGTGACTAAGCTGAGTGGAGGAATGGCTTTGGGACCAGAGTCAGGCATGTGTGTGTCACACGGGCAGATCCGAGGGTGTCCTTATGTGTGCTCTTCTCTCAAAACCGCTGGGATGGACAGATCAGGAGGCTAAAATAAAGTGACCTCTACAATTCTTTAAGGGTGCTATTTGTAGAATATTGTAATTTATTTACTGTAGTCCTCAAACAGAATTAGGGACAGTTAACATATCTTAGGTGACAACCTTGATGTCTAGCACATTGGATTAAATCAAAAACTGAATCCATATAGTAGAAGTTCCACTCTTTTAGGCTTGAACCTTTGACATGCTCGAGAGACTTCTGAAAGGTCTTTGCGTATGTATCATCCCATCGCCTCCGAAGCCTAATCCCCGTGTCTGTCCCAAGAGGCCACGGGAGGGCCGGTGAGGGCGAGGATTCGAGAACGCTAGCCAGGAGAAGGGCCTGAGGTCAGGGCCTCCTCCCGCCTGCTGGCAGCCTTGCCTTTAGCACTTCATTGTCCTCCTCAAATACAACACAACACTTTCAGTGCCCAGTGTTTATTACTTTCAAGCATCTGAGGGCTTAACTGTGTAGTAGAAATACTCTCTTAAACTAAAATAATGATCCATGTACAGATATCTGATAGACCTCAAAGTCAACTTTGTAATTCCACGAAGTACATTCGTAGGCTCCTCTCAAATACTGCACATTCGAGAAGAAACCTGACACCACCAAGCCAAAGACGCTTTCTTGTCTGTTTTCCTTGTGAACAGAGTGGACAGGATAAACAGTGCTTCCTGGTGTCTCCCGACTGTGCCCAGAGTAGCAGGATGATAAGTAATGGAGTCTTACGAGATGTTGATTAAAAGCATCAGAAGTTAAAGGATGCTCTCTAGCTCACGAAGAGGGAAGGAAACGTGAATGACAGGAAGAAAGTCTGGTCCTTAATACCCTCTGGCCTAGTTAAAATATGTGCCTTTTTGGTGTGTTTCGTTCATCACTACAAGGTAAAAAGGAAACATTACAATTCAGGTCTTTAAAAAGTTCATTTATTGAAAGTCGTGTGTAACAGCATACAAATGAGCAGATCTAAAAACATCATCACTTCAAGCCATTTCTGGAGACATAGCAGGAGGGCGCATCATCCGGTGCCAGAGCTGAGCCACAGCCGCCCGCACGCAGGTGCCTCCAAGCAGCGGACGGGGCACCGGGCGAGGAGCTCGCTGCCGTCCCAGGCGCTGGCTGCTGTTCCAGAAGGTCGTGGCGCGCTGTGGCATCTCATGAACAAATCAGATGAATGTAAATATCTCTTTGTAAACCATTTATTTCACTCTGTTTCGTCCAGGTCAGCAATCAGATTGTCGCATGCTGGGTAACTGGAAAAAATGATAATAAAAAGTAAGTTTAAATAGATCTTGTTCTTCCCTGTGATTTGTCTTCTCACTGGCTCAGGTGCCCTTTCTACATTTATGAAGAAAAACCACTCTTTTGACTAAAAATGCAGGGACTGTTTGTAACCGCACAGATGAAAAGTTTGCACTCCCACTTGACTATGGAACATGAGGTGAACGACTTTAAGGCTTTAACTCTGAAAATGACCCGTACCCCAGACATGTGTCCATCTCTTGAGGAAGGGCGGAGAGCCACCACCTCCCTGTCCAGGGAAGGAGACCCCGATCCATGCCAGGACCTCTTTACTGAAACCGGTGAGACATTACAGCTGGGGGACCTAGAACAAAAAAAGCATGCAGGCCAAGTGTCCCTGAGACACTCCTAGTGAAATCAAAACGAATGAAAACTTCCCAAGTTTTTAGCAGCAGACGCTATTATAACATATATAAGGGCATTTGTTCTTTCACATAGAAACCACCTCCCACATGCTGGAAGAGGGAATTTGGTGTATCTGGCCTCTTGGCTTTAAACAGGAATAAAGGTTTCAAAACCAGCTCATGAAAACTGGGTTGAGGGGGGTCACAGGTTAGTGGAGTTTGAGTACAGCGTTGATGGGTCTGGCCCACGGGGCTGCTCAGATGAGCTTAACTCACAGCTGGAAGTGGTGCCAGAAACCACTGCAGACAGTTCCATTCTACAAAACAGGGCAACTCCTGGGTACCTAGCCGGTACCACGTGCGAAGATGAATAAGACATTGACCTCAAGGAGCAGGAGGTCCTAAGGATGGTGGGCAGTCTGGTTGGCAGTCACCTTCCAGAAAGACACGTGGACCTCTCTCTGCACTCCCCAACGCAGATTTCCTGAGCTAGAATCGGCAGGGGGAGGGAGGCTTCTGTGAGAACCCAGTTCCAGCCACAATTACTTGAGGATTTCCAAGACAGGACACTGAGTGACAGATCAGAATTCACGTAAGAAAAATATGAAAATCAGTCTGTTGCCTCTTTTGAAAGATGCAAAAAGGGAATGTTTCTATCTCAGGTGCGCCTCGGTGTGAGTGACACTGATCATGTGTCTTCAGTGCGCAAGTCTGTAAGTAGAAGGGTCATTAGAATGGCATGTGTACAGCTGTCCCGCTTGGAACACAGGTGGGGGCTGTGCACTGAGTAAGCAAGTGGGATGTGTCTCTCTGAGCACAAGGATAAGCATAAACCACGAAAGGCATATTGCAAAAGAAAAATGTAACCGAACTTTGGGTAGAAGACACACACACCCCCAACGTCTGTACAGAATAATGGTAAAGACCTGCACTAGAAAGAAAATGTTGCAGGAATTCTTTTAAACCGAGCTCAAGGAAACTGGCATCTCTCACTGCAATGAGTTCACAGTGCCCATGGGCTCCAGGCCCATTTGGTAACTGATCATCACCCGACTGGTCCCCCGGCGGCCTGTGGTGGCCCCCTGGAACCTGCGACCTCCGGCGCCTGTGGGATCCCTTGGGAGCAGTGCGGGTGTGAGGTCCCAGGTGTGTGCAGACCAACAGGAGCCAGCCGCAGTCTCTCCACTGGAGCGAATTCCCTGTCACTATCTCTTCGCTGGTTTGGTACTTTACTTGGTTTTGATGCAAAACCCTCCTGATTTTAGTATTAGAGCCCCAATATTACCATTCACTGGTCTGGGGTCACCTGTGCCCACATCACTGTTTGGTCTACAAATGCAGCACAGTGTTGCCCTCCATTCGCTGGAGCTTTGGTGGAGAACATTCCTGAGTGCTCCCCCCATCCCGCAGCATGTCCGGAGACAGAGAACCTTTAGCTACTGCCCAATTCCCACTCCTCTGCCATCACTTCTTAGGGCTATTTAGTCATGCTTATTTCCAGAAAGTTGGGTCCATCGTCCACACCAGTGATCACGGTCTGGTTGGGGGGTGGGTGGGGAAGGGTGAGGATGCATGTGCCAGTGGGACATTAGCTGGTTTGAACTGGGGCTGGAGCCCTTGGCCACCACCTCCCCATCCTCTGCCTTCCAACCTGTCACCGCGGCCCCTTGCTGCGGCCTGCCTTGGTGGTGTGGCCACATCTGCCGTGGTCTGTGGCTGCCCTCCAGAAGAGGGGCGGGCCAGCACGGCACTCCGGCAGCTGCTCCTCTGAAATGCTGTCCACAGATGACAGAAATGCCCCCCATCTACACACCCACTGCTGCGACCCCATCTTCTTTGTTCTCGTTGTAAGACCTAATAGAGCCTTCTCTCCACAAACCCTAACTTTTGTGTTTATTTCTGAAGTCTGACTTGAAATTCGGAGTTTAAAAAATGAGTCTCTGGGTGACCTGAATTGTTCCCCAGGCAACCACGCTGTGGGGTCCAGCGGAGCCTTTTCTGCGGCTTTGTTTCCAGGCTCCCCGGGCCCCCTGCCTCACACACCCCACCCTAGGGAATGCCCGCCCCGCCTCGCCCCTGCTCACAGACTGCGCTCGCTCAGCCTCACCCTGACCCGAGTTTCCATGTGCAAACCTCCACCCAGCCTCTCGCTAGTCTCCCCACACGCAACACCCCCACCCGCCTCACTCATTTGCACGTTTTCTGTTTCTGTTGGCCAGGTCAAAAAATGGCCCCGTTCCTGGTGCCTCTAGCAAGAAAGCATCTATTTTTAACCAGAAGCGCCTCACCCCCCTACCTTGAGGGGGGGCGTTCTCAAGCTTGCCCCCAGTGAACAGAGCTCCAGGGAAGCCACCAGTAGCTACCGCTTGGGGGGTCAGAGCCGGCTGCAGGCCCCACCCCGGGAGAGAAGCACATGGACGCCCACCTGTACTTGTGGCCCGTGGCGCAGGGACTGGACACCACCTTCTCGAGAAGTCCAGGTCCCTGCCAGTCACTTCCCAGTTATCTCCACTTCATTTCTGGGCCTTCTTTGTCCTGCTGGTATAGGAAGGTCTATGAATGACCTATCCAGAGGCCCCTTTGTGCCTCCAACCAGGTCAGCTTCACGGTCACCCCTGCTGGCGTCGGGGTCATGCAGGGGCCCCCTCTTAAGGGGAAGCTGGTTCTCTTTTAAAGGGCTTTTGTGTTTTGGTTTCGACCAGGACCTGAGTAGTTAGGAAAGCGAAACCACTTCCCGGGAGTGGTACAGAACTGAGATCTGAGCCCTGGCAGTGTGACCTTCAAGTCCCAGCTCTCTCGTGCTCTTCTGACGTGCTCAGCGAGCGCCCAGAAGCCATGGAGTGTGACTTTTGTGGCGCCGAGCAAGAGTCAGATGTGGAAGGCCGGCCGGCACACACCGGCCACGTGGACTCCGGGTGGTCACCAGTCCGCTGGGAGGAAGGTGCCCTCGCTAGTCCTCTGCAGAACTTTGTGGATCATGGCCTGAGGGGGCAGATCGGAGTTGGGGGGAACCACAACATTTCAGAAGACACAGGGCACACGGCGGGCTGCCTCCAGGTCAGCAGTCTTGCCTTGTGCCCAGCAAAGTGGCCCACACGCTTGCGGACCTTCTCGGGCTCCAGCTGTTGGCAGGTGCAAAGCAAACCCAGAGTTCACGGCGAGGTCGCCGGCACACCCGGCTGTCCATTCTCCCCTCGGGCTGCCCAGCTGGGCCTCTGACCACCACAGGTCTGTGCAGGCAGAGGCCAAAGCCCTGGGTTCCCTAGACCACGGGGGCCACAGGCCTGACTCCCTGCTTCTGGGCTCCCAAAGCAGGAGGAGCCCAAAGGAGTCAGAGAAAGGAGAAGGCCGAGGCGAGAAAGCCTTCCTTGCAGAACGAAGGCCGGGCCCGGGCTTCCTTGGCTTCCTGGAGAACAGCAGCTGGAGTGGACTTGGGACCAGCAGCCCCGGGGAAGGCGGGGAGCCCTGGGAGCACACAGCCGGGGTCGGAGTGCAGGGGCGCCCCGCTCCTCCCGGCGGCTCTGCCGACACCAGGGTCCCACACCTCGTGCGGTTCCGTGATGCCGTCTTCCGGCTCTGGAATCCTGCGAGTCCCGCGAACTTCCCCTGCACGCGGGCAGGTGTCTGTGTTTTAGAGGGACCATGTTTCCATGGTAAATAGATTTTTAAGAATTCCCAAAGGACAGACAGTGGCACCAACAGCAGAGAGAGGAGCCTCTGGCTGCCTCATGTTTGAAAGCGTTAAGAATAAAGACAACACTGACATTTGGGGTTGTAATGTGACGGAATCACAGTCTTTTAAAGGCAAGAACCACTTCTCCACACTCCATGCAATATTCAGTGTTTTGTTCACTTGTCTAATTGGATTAAAATATTTAGCTCCCTTTAAAATCTTGATTGTGAATTTATATTGCAAAATGTAATGTCTGACTCAGGAAGCAGTAACTGGGGCAAGTGTGTCTGAGGCAACAGAAAATTTGATTTATTTTTCTTCCATGAGTCTCATTCTGAAATTATTCACTCTTGGACAAAGTGAACTGTTAAACGGAAGAGCGAGTTTGGCTTCGATGAAGCCGTATGTGCTTTTCAGTATTAATTACACACGGGGTCTTCCGTGAAACAACCACCACCACAACAACCACAACAACCCACAAAAGTTAAACTGTGCTATTTGAGTTGCTCGGGGAAGTTTCTCTTGAGGGTCGCAAGACCCTTATGTTGGAAACACAGCACCAGGGGTCTCATGTCACTCTTTAGAAACACTCAGGCAGCAGGGAGTTAATGACATTTTAGCTGCATATGTTCAAGTGTATTTAAAAAAATATGCAAGTCACTTTGGTTGACAGTGTCTTGTACACAGTTTTGAAAGAATCAGGGCAAACTTTAACAGAGTCAGTTTTTATTTGAAAAATATTTTCTGGGAATGTATCAGTGTTTATTTTTGAGACTGACAATTCGGGTGAAAATCAGGATAAAAACAAAAAAACAACAATTTGGTTGAAATCAAATTGTTTGTTTTCATCTATTTAGAATTCTTTCCAAAAAATCTTGGTTCAGGAGGAGGCTTTCTAATTTATTTTATTCAGTGTATTTGCTGTTCTATTCAAGCGCCATCTGTCCTGCAGGTAGCTGACTTCGGGGAAGCGCCCACGTGAGGCGGGCGAGGCCCCCAGGGCTCCGGAAGGACCCCCACAGAGCTGCGTGCACCTCCATCCTGTTCGGGGTGAGCAGCGGGCACACCCTCCTCAGTGGGACCCCCGCCCGGTGACCCTCCCTTGAGCAGCCATTTCAAAGGTGCCCTGCCCCTGGCTTCAGGTCACAAGTGGGCCCTGCCTCCCCTCCTCCCCTGCGCCGGGTTCTTTGCTCGGTTCAACTCTCTTGCCGGCTCCTTCGGTGTAATGAGATCATGTCCATGATTTTGAATATAATCACATGTGGCTGCTGGATCCAAGCACAAGTTTGAATCACATTAGAAAGTCAATTCACTGCCAAGAATGCTCAAAAGTCACAGGGCCTCCTGATTAACCCCTGATAAGTCAGTCTCATCCTGACTGTAGAGACGCTTCATCTGCAGACTGAGCACTGAGGACGGAGCCACAGGGCCCACGGGGAAGGCAGCTATCAGAAAACGAGATCTGAACCCTGAGTCATTGCCCAGCGTTATACCCCAAACTCTCTGGGGTATAAAACCATCCTCTGAAGGGACACCTTCTGTTCTTTCCCATCTCTCAGCCGCCACTCTCCCCGAGAAGAGACTGATTCCCTTAGAAGCTGGCATCACCCTCCCTAGCCAGAGGTTAGAGCCCCAGGCACCAGGTCCCAGAACGCTGACCCTGCTCCCAGCCACTAGGCCCCACCACCACTCTCCTGAGACCCAGCCAGACTCTGCCCCCTCCCAAAAAGAGGCACCAGGCCTGTGCGCAGAGAGGGGCTGTGGGGCCGTGTCTGCAGGCAGGCTGGGTGGGGCTGGGTGGGGGCTTTGGGGCTCCATTTCTCCACAATGACCAGCATCACCATTTTAGGACATTTTAAAAGCCATTTTCTAGAAGTCCCCTGCCCGCAGCGTGAGGCAGGAGAGGAACAAAGCCACTGCATTTAGTCACACGAAGAACAAGGACCAGAAGCCCTGAGCCAGGCCCACTTGGCCGGCCCAAGTCCTGCACACCAGCGGCGTTGGAGGGGAAGGCAGGAATTCTCACAGTTAAAAACATCATGCGGCCGGCCTAGTTAGGCCCACGACCAGCTCGCTCGGCCAGACTGCTGTGCGGGTTTTAGAATGTAAGCAGAAACGACTCAGAATAAAGAACCCTTCTGAACAGACGTCACTGTTTTCCTATCATGGGCTGCAGGCCAACCCTAGGCCAGTCATCTGCTCCAGGACCCAGGAACAAACCAGAGTCCTGGGACTCAGCATTGGGTGGACAAAGAGTTTGAGAGTTTGACCTGCCCCATTAAGTCCTTAGGCTTACTCCAACCAGGCTGAGAACACAGAAGCCTTTAGCTAAACATTTCATCCCTAAATGAAAAGATGAACCAGTGTCTCTCCAGGAAAACAGGGAGTGGGGTCAGTCCCTTGGGAGCTCGCAGCAGGAAGCTGTCCTCCTATATCCCTGCTGGGGGCACACAGCGGCCTCATTTACTTAAAGGGCTGGAAGCTCGGGGTACCTGGGTGGCTCAGTGGGTTAAACCTCTGTCTTTGGCTCAGGTCATGATCTCAGGGTCCTGGGATCGAGCCCCGCATCGGGCTCTCTGCTCATCGGGGAGCCTGCTTCCCCCTCTCTTCTCTGCCTGCCTCTCTGCCTACTTGTGAGTTCCCTCTCCCTCTCTGTCAAATAAAATCTTTAAAAAAAAAAAAAGGGCTGGAAGCTAAACTCACAATTCCAGTTTATTCCATGGCCGAAGTAGGTCTAATGCCACACTTGGGTAGAAAGAGCAGGGCTTTGGTTTAGATATTCGGTAGAGAGCTTGCAAAACTGGATCCTTGCCTCTTCTTTGAACACTAGTATTTGCTACTGAAAGCCAACAGTCCCTCTATGAAATGTCTTTTGTCGTGTTCATATTAAAATAACTCCAAATGTACTATTTGAATCTGAAAGATCCCTTTAGAGATGAGCCAGATGGGCTGGGATCAGATAACTCAGGATGGTCAAATCATCTCTGTGGCTTCAGGCAAGAGAAGAAAGACCTGCTCCCTTTTTTGAGGATTTTTTGAGGTTTGGGTTTTGTTTGTGTTTTAAATGCATTTTATGAAAATTCTGCAATCCATTTGGCAATTATCAGGTTTTTAAAGCCCTGGAAGAGGTTTCTAAGCATTGATGGTCCATGTTCAGATCTGAGTGGCTGTGAGGTAGGCAGATGGGGAGTTAAAAGGGAAATCCTACATGATAATGATCTGGTCCAGAATCAACAGGAAACTGCCATGTGCTCAGAGCTTGGACAGAAAACTCCCCACAAGTCTTATTCTGAAGTGGTTCTTGGCTCCTAGAGCCAAAGGATTCACTCATGCTAAGAGCCCCTGTCCTTCCACCACATGTGACAGGAGCCTGGTCCCCCACCTGGAGAGCCGGTGGCCCCAACCTTTGGCTAGCTCCATGCACGGCCTCCTGCAGGACCTGCCCAGATAGTTAGGTTGTGGCCCGGGTCGAGCCTGAGCCTTTCAGGGCCTCCAAAGCTCCGCGTCCCTCAGAATTACCCAACCAGCTTGTTAAAATGCCGATTCCTGGCGTGTGTGACTGGAGGCTGTGAATCGGTGTCCCTCGCAGTTACCCATTTGCAAGCCCCCCAGACGCCTGTGATGAGCGGTGTGAGAGGGTCAGCGGCGCCAGGGCCACGGGGTACAGGCGGGTCCGCAACCCCAGGCCGCAGTTCAGCGCCTGGCACTGGGGTTTTCTTACTCTCCGCGGAGAAATGAGTAGTAGCGGCGACGGCTTCGGTACACCGAGTGGGAAAACTTCCTCAGAGGAGGGCGGCTCCCCGGTACCCACTCGGCACATTTTGAAAGAAGAAAGAGAGACAGCTTCTCACTCTTCTCACGGCCAGAGGCACTCTTCCCATTCATCATTCCAAGCTCCCCGTGTGGGCGCCTGGGGGCTCTCCTAATACAGCACCCTAGGACAAGACAGAGACTGGGGCCGGTCCCGGGACCACCTCATTACCCTAACATGCTGCTTGATGGGGCAAAAAGTACAGCTTCTCCGGCAGGAAGAGAAGCCGTTTAGGGGAAAAGGCCTCACACCGTACTGCTGACTCACCGGGATACTCTCCTCCCTCCATGATCCCTTTCGGTGGCCCCAGATCTACCCCCAACAGGGAAAGCCCGGACTGTGGCGTCGGCCTTAGGTGCCATTTGTAGTGGCCCGACTGCTAGCTCTGCAGGCTGCAGCCTCGGTTTCCCTAGCTGCGAAGCGGAGACAAGCATCGATCCCGCAGGCTCGTTCAAGGACAACGAGAGTTCGCGCACGCTGTACAGGCAGCGCTGCCGCGCGCAGTCACCAGCCGCTGACGTCGGACAAGACTCCTGCAGCCACTCACCGTGGCTCCTCCAACTGGCAGCCCCTCTTTCCTCGGCCGCTTTCAACTGTACACAGCCCCCGGGCCCCCCCGAGTCTGCTTCCTGCACAAAGCCTGCTCGCCGCTATAGCCCTCTGCATCCTTCCGCGGGCCACGGCTCCACACGGTGCGGCCTGCTGAGTCGAGGGTTGTTCTTGCGCGTGAACTCCAGCTCCCTAAAGAGGGCAGGCCCGAGGGCTACACATCCGTGTCCCCCACCATGGCCAGCATGGTCTTCAGGATCCCCCTACGGGCTGCCCAACGGGAGTACTAGGGGTTGCACCTGTCATGGCGCAGCTCTGAAACAAGGAACAAGAAAAAGCCCCACGCGCAGACACCGCTGTGTCCTCTGGGGGGTGAGCCAGCCCAGAGGACCCCCTCTGCCCCCACACACGTACCCCTGCGCGGGGTCTGACCGGTACCTGGGATCTCAGACGTCCCACCTCTTCGGCCAGGCTCTGTCTCTCCAGAAGAAGCTCGTTCTGCTTTTTGAGAAGCTGCACCAGCTGCTGGGCTGTGGCCTGGCTGTGCTTGTCCAGCTGCTTTAGCCTGCGGAGAAATCCACCGCAGAGTTAGGGATGGGTCCTGAGGCGTGTGGCCAACAAGCTGCGGGGGGGGGGGGGGGGGGGGGGGGGGGG